>NW_026057577.1:95848192-96148192 GCF_023721935.1 Panthera uncia
TAAGTTCCAAGTGAAAATTATTCTGATAATTAAGGGAAGTTTAGCAAACTGGCGTGAGTGCATCAATAGAAAACATTATTTCTGCCTTTATTTTCCTGCATGATCAGTGGGGTTTCCTTCATAAACTTGAGTTACATATCCTTATCTGCTGAGTCACAGAGCTCTTTCTATGGGCAGTAATTTCTCATTCTACTAATCATTTGCAAACTATTATTTAACTGTCAGATCTCCATGGTAGAGTGACAAGTTCTAATTTTATAAGTAGAAAGAAAAATACAATCTACAGGGGGAAAAAAAACCATAATCACTCCTATGGTAATTGTTATTTATCAGTGAATCCCTTACTAACCTATCCACAGCAACCTGGCGTTTGTTTTATTTTTTCTTTTGGTTTTCATTGACTTCTGCAATTGAAGTTAGAGCTTAGCAACCTGATATTGTTTGACAAGGTTGAAGGGGAAGCCATTATTACTTGTGACACTAATGCCACCATTTGCATGATGTCACTCAACCCAGGCTAGGGATGGGATGCCTACATTCATCCTGAATTGAAGATATGTAGGGGTGACAGGTATTTCTGAGAGCATAGCAGCAATCTATGTCCTAATTTTTATAGAGGTTGGGGATTTTATGTAAAAGATGTATACTATGCCATATATTTCTTAGGTATCTTTGCTGGGTTACATTGCATTTTTAGTATTTTATTAAACACACTAAACCTTTTTTGTTGACAGAGTACCATCAGAAGATGAG
Source organism: Panthera uncia (assembly GCF_023721935.1). NCBI lineage: Eukaryota > Metazoa > Chordata > Mammalia > Carnivora > Felidae > Panthera > Panthera uncia. Next base: position 95,848,946 of record NW_026057577.1, read on the forward strand.
AAATCCTGTATTTAATGAGTAGTGACACAGAGCGTTGATACTACATTTCATGGCCAATGAGATACTCTAAGAAAAGTAAATAAATAAAAATACTTGGGAATAATACAGCTTAAGAATAAGAATGAATTAAATTTTTCAAATTTTTATTTCTTGAGAGGTAGGTGCTATTCTATTTATCTGAAAGCATGGCACACTTAAAATTACAATTAATTTACCACTAAGAAAGTTGATAGTTGAGTTCTTATACTTAAGAACGACATACAGAAATCCAATTACAAATTCAAAAAAATGCTTCTGGCAACTTGTTTTGCTTTAATAATATGTATTAATAATTAACTGACATTTTACACTAGAAAAGTTGTTTAAGTCTGATGGCTAATTATGTGAGTGAAGATAGAACATTCCCAAACAAATTAATTTGGATTTATTTAATTTAGACACATTTAAAAAGTAGACACAAGATGATAGATCATTTTCAACCCCAGAAACTCATGTCTAGAAAGATCTTTAAATACTTGCCAGCAAATACTTCTACGTCCCATTTAAGATTGATCCTAAATATACAACCACTCATGTTCTGCAACTAGAAAGTAAGAATTCAATGAAGTGAAACTATTAAACTGATAGTTATAGAGTTACCTTTTTCTTTCCACACACTTACCTTAATGATGGGGCTAAGCATCAGGAAATGGACCAGAAGTCAAGCAACACTTATGTGTGATTACACCACATGAACTCTACCCTAGCAAATCTGGCCCTATTACTGAGTCTTATTTGCCAAAAATAGCTTTACATATGACTTCAGACATCACAGTATTTGCAATAGTAAGATGCCAAATTATTTTCATTTTCTGAAAAGAATTGACATGTGGTTCCTGATTTTGTATTCTGGCCTGGACCAAAAACCGACTTTCACAAAGTTAGCTGTAGTTAAAGCTAACTAACATGGTTCTCTCCATGTCCTTCACAGTGGAATCTTAGAAGAATGGTGAAGGAGTTTGTAACTAGGTAGAAATAATAAGTACAATTGCATGAAATTATTTGCATGCATCTCACTGTTCTTACTGATAGTCAATTTGATGTTACATGGAGTCTAAGAAATATTGTTAGACATTCCATGTGAAATGTTATATGCTACTCTAAAAGCACATGACAAAGCATGCAATACATAAAAAGTGAGCACTCTTTTAAGGCACTCATATCACAGTAAATCATTGCCATACTGACATTTCTATCTGGAATGCTTTACTTTTCTCGGTCCCTTGGTCACTTCCTACTCATGTTTTAAGCTTGTGCTTAAATATCAAGTTCTTGAAACAGATTTCCCTTATCCAAGGTCATATAGACTATGCCCCCTTTAATACTTTCTCATCACCCCCTAAATTTCCCTTCATAGAACCTATCACAACTAGTGAGTATACATCTATAGCTTTTTCAATTCATGGCTGCTACTCCTAGCTCCATGAAGACAAAGACTGTTTCTATTTATGCATTGCTATATACCCTAAGTAAATGCTTATTTTTTGAAAAAGGAATGAATGGATGCCCAGTTTGTACCACTCCTGTCTTTTATGTACTTTATACAATATCCAGAAACCAAACAAATTGACTTTTTTTAAGGAACAAGGTTACCTGCTTTTTTCAACTCCCCTCCTATTCCCATTAACTTTTGTCTAACAACATTTCGGTTGACAACATATCCTTTAGTATCCTTTGTCAAGTTTTCTTTGTATCCATATGCATCCCTTGTTTTGTTATGGTCCCTGTGCTTTATTATTTAAAATCCACATAACCAAGTAGCAGCTAAGACCATCACATATTCCTCTGTTCTTGCGTGAAGCCTCAAACATAATATTAATGGTAGAATAATAACCATGAATTTTATAAACATATTTTGCATTTGACTAATTTGCACATGTTAAAGATTTGATGTAACTAATAATTCATCAGTCTCTTCCCCATGCAAACCAAGAAAATGATAACATCAGTTTGAATATCAAACATAATGATACTGAGGCAGCTTTCAATCATCACAAAGAAAATGATAGCATCAGTTTGAATATCAAACACAATGATACTGAGGCAGCATTCAATCATCCATGCTAATGGAATAGATACAATCCATCCCCACCAATAAATGCAAAGTCTCACTTTACCCTTGATTTATTTTTTCTCTTTAACCCATTATAATATCTCCTAAGAGGTGGGAAGATGGAAATTACCACTTCATTTTTTGCCTCTGCCCAGCCTCTTGGAACAGTGGTAACTGAAAGTAGTATTCAGGAAAAAGGAGAAGAAAGAGAAGGAAGGAACACATGGTAAGAGGAAGAAGGAGATGAAGGAGGAAGCATGGCACCTCATAAAGATAATATCAGGTCCCTAGATCTTGTGTGGGGAATTGTATTTTGTTAGAACTTCTGAGCTACCTAACAGAGGCCTGCCAATAGCAGGAAAGATAACTCAATGACAGACATAAATTCTTGATCAAAACTGAACAACTAAAGGCAGGTCTTATCTCAGTATTATGGAGAGATATAATAAAGTTCAGTGAAGTTATCAGACTTGCATGTACACAACCTTCCCCTACAGAATCACATGGCTGTTCCTGGGCTTCCACCGCCAAGTGGTTAAACCAATATTTCTTCCAGTGAGATGCATGTAATTTTTCATAATATGGTTTCAAATCAAGCTCCAGTCTTGGAAAACAGAAACAGAAAATCAACATTGTGAAGTATTATAGATTTTGCATGTCTAAACAGCTGTGATGAATTAGTCACAGTTACAATGAACTGTAGGAAAAAATCTACAGGCAATATATTGCTTTTGCAAGTTTTATATTAAAGTAAAAGAAAACCCTCAAGTAATATTATATAATAAATTATTGTAACAGTGGTTGGCAGTAGGAGTAATTTAAATAAGATTAATTTAACAACCTTTAAATATCAATAAGTAATAAATATCTTCATGCATGGGGGTCCACATTTCACTTTATTTGGAAATAATGAATAATGCCAGTTGCCTAATATAACCCTAATAACAGAAGAGTAATACACTGCACTTTAACAATTTTCATTAGAAGAGCTCAAGTATTGCTTTCATTTGACAGGAACTGCATCTGTTCCATATTAGGCATGCAAAGTAAGTTCTGTAAAGAAGTTCCCAAATTAACTTTGCAAAGGAAAAACAAAAAGGACCCAAACACTAAACTGAAGCCTGCTGTCAACTTCACCGGCTTTACTTTTGCAATAGTTTGTTCTTAACTCTAATATAAAGTGTCTTGTCAAACCTCAGAGATAACTGGCTTCGGACAGATTTTGGTGCCTCAAATAATCTGTCGTGGAGTTTTTCAAAGTATTCATTTTTAAACATCAAAAGCAGTGGTGGGGGGGGAGGAGAAGATGTTATTCTATTGGCATACATTACACACATGTGGCTTAACTTTCAAATTGCCACCATCCTCTTCCTCATCTCTTCCTTCCCTCCTTCTTCTCCGCTCTCTCAGATCATGTCTTACCCTCCTACCTGAAGACTGAACTCCTACCATGGCACTGTCACAGCGATACATCTAATGCACTGAGAAAAAGGAGGATGCAAAATGGCATATACATTATATTTTTAAGATTTTTTAATTATATGCTTTCAACGTTTAAAAAATATGGTAGTGGTGCCGGGTGGCTCAGTCAGTAGAGTATCTGACTCTTGATTTTCGCTCAGGTCATGCTCTCCCAGTTTGTGAGACCAAGCCCTGCATTTGGACTCTGTGAAGATAGAGCCTGCTTGGGATTCTCTCTCTTCCTCTTTCTCTGACTCTTTCTCTCTCCATCTCTCAAAATCAATAAACTTTAAAAAGTATGATAAAGATTTTACAATTTACAGTATGATTTTTAACTCTCGTTTACTGTATTTCCACATTCCCCAGAGTAGTATGTATTACTTAGATTAGTAAATAATAACAATAATATATGAAGTCCCAAATCTTTATTTTTAAGTTTAAATTAGCTACAGCCCCTGCCTGAGTCTCAAATACCTCACATAAAAATGTATGTATTAAAGTAATGAGTGTTGATTTAGGGAGTAGAAAGAATGAAAACTAAGTTAGTGGTATCATCACTGCTCTGCATTAACCACGCAGCTGGACATTTGGTCAGAAAAGGAAAGAGAAGACGCAGTGTGGCCTTGAGGAGTGAAACAGCACTGCTGAAATAAAGGATTCAACAGGTTTGAAGACCTGTTCCATAAAAGCTGGGTTTGACTATGAGTCTAAAATAGAACCTCCAAAACCGGGGAGGAGGGGTTTGCTTGTGTTGCTTTATTAAAATTTAAAAAGATGATATTTAACCTGTAAAGTGGTATGCTTTAATTAACCTGTAATAAACCTGTAATTAACAAAATAAATAAAATATTACTCATGCAGAAGCATTAGGAGGTTGGGTTTATGTTGGTGACTCTTAAAATCTACTTCCTAGGGGCACCTGGGTGGCTCAGTCAATTAAGCGTCTAACTTTGGCTCAGGTCATGATCTTGTGGTCTGTGAGTTCAAGCCCCGTGTTGGGCTCTGTGCTGACAGCTCAGAGCCTGGAGCCTGCTTTGAATTCAGTGTCTCCCCCTCTCTCTGCCCCTCCTCCCCCACACTCTATCTTTGTCTCTTTCTTTCTTGCTCAAAAGTAAATAAACATTAAAAAAGTTAAACAAACCCTACTTCTTACTTTGATAAATCAAGTGCTACTATTACCTTCAATGTTTAAACCAGCAGTCTTCAAAAGTTGTGAAGAGACGCTTCTGGAACGTTGTTAAAAATCCAGATCTCAGCTCACTAGTGCACATTTCAATGCATTTGGTTTTAGAATTGACACAGGAATGTGCATTTTTAGCATGAACCCCCACCTAAAACCATTACAATTATTCGAAGTCCATACTTTGTAAAACAGGGGATGCCATTGGGGATTCAGTGATTTTGACTAAAATCAACCATTTAACCAGCATGTTTTTCTAGGCTGATATTCTTAGACATCTTGAAAAGAAAATAAATAACTTAACCATGCAAAATGTAATGTTCAATTATAACTAAATACTCCATTATAGACAGAGAAATATAAAAATATGTTGGAAGGAGCCCAACAAAGATTTGAAAATAACTAAGCTTTTCTGTATCATTTGTTCAATGAATATTAAAAGTTGTAGTTGAGTGAAATAGCAGTTAAAGAAAATGAACCAAATAAATAGATTGCAAAAACTGTAATCTGAAAGTGGCATTTTATTTGTGTCTTGAGCATATAACACATTTTTCTTTCATTAAATTGTTGCATGCTGTTTTCTTGCATCTATTCATCCTATTAGCTCCTGATTCATAATTTGACTGCTTATAGCCTTGATTCTTAAACAAAAAAGAAGAAATAGGTCACTCAAGTTCTTACACCAGAGGCTGTAGATGCACTCAGCTCAAATAAGTCAGTCACATCCTTAATATGGCCACAGTGCATCACAATATCGTTATCACACACCCTACCCTGTCTTGGGTAAATATATGCATTCTGGCCATTTACAAGTGAAAAGTGGTCAGAGTTCATGTCAAAAATGAAATATTCCTAGCACATCTTAGCCATGCCAAAAATATCTAGAGCAAGCAACATGACCTAGTACTTTTTTTTTTTTCATTTTTGCTTCCAAGTTCCCTACTATCTTTGTCAAATGTCAAGTTTGGGAAAATATTTCCTTTTTAGGGATGTGACAATTTACACAAATAATAGCAAAAACCAACTTTTCTCTTGACATACTTCTGTTTCACATTTTTTTTTGTTTTTCCCCAGTACTTCAGCTGTAATAATTAATCAATTCAATAAATATTCATTTCTAAGAACTGTCACCCAAAACCAAAATAAGGGAGAGATGTGTGTCTAAGTCCAGCTACTGCAAATTCTCAAATCTTCCTCATTAAAGAAGAGGAAAACAATTGAGCTAACAGGTCCTTAAGTTGTATCAACTCAGTTCAAGACAACCAAAGAGCTGCCCACTACAGAGTAGATAATGTGAAAACCGTCAAAAGGTTAGGAGAAACAGAGAGATGGAAGAAAGACATGGGGTATACAGATGGGAAGGGAGAAGTCAGTACAGAGTATAAGATGAAATATGAGAATGTATCAAACTTATGCCATTGACCACTAATAAGACACCAAATAAGACGACTTTGTGAATGCATCTATACAAAGGCCAAAACTAAATGAATGTGTAACCATTGTATGAAATGAAAATACATGTGTGATTGGGTGTCTACAATGAGTAATCACGTGGGACAGGTCATACTGCCCTGGTGGCCATGGGAGAGAGGATATGCAGAGGTGAAGGGCATGGTCCCTACTCTCAAGCAGCTCACTTCTTAGCCTTTCGCTGTTCATGACACTGTTTATAAAGGCCAGCCCACAGAGCGTCCCAAGTAAAGTGCAAAAGAACATGGGTCATGTGATGGAGATGAAGAGAGATGAGTGAGAATTTGTAAGGCAAAGAAGAAAAAGAAGGGCAGTCTAGGTAGGAAGAGCAATGTGCTCCAATGGGTTTGGAAACGATAGGAAGCAGTATGTCTGAGAAGCAAATTATTAATGTGCTGAGAATCTATAGCTTAAATGTAGACCAAAATGTCTGGAGAGAAAAAGGAAAGGTTGAGTGGATATCATTCTGAAGAAGTATGGAATTGATTCTATAAGAATAGAAGCTACTAAAGATTTTCCAGCTGAAACAAAATGAGCACTTGCAAATCATGAAGAAAAACAGAGGAGGACATTTAGTATTTGGGGCCACCTAATATTTTTTTCCTTCTGCCAAACAGTTCTCTTTCTTCATTACTTTTTAAAAAATGCTTATTTATTTTTGAGGCATAGAAAGAGAAAGATGGGGGGGCAGAGAAGGAGGGGGACAGAGGATCTGAAGCAGGCTCCGTGATGACAGCAGAGACCCCAATGTGGGGCTCAAACTCATGAATCATGAGATGATGACCTGAGCTGAAGTGAGACACTCAACTGAGAGCCATCCAGATGTTCCATCTTCCTTTTTTTCAAAAGTGAACTCTACTCCCAACTTGGGGCTTGAACTCATGACCCCAAGATCAAGTCACATGCTCTACCAACTGAGCCAGCCAGGTACACTGCTCTGTGTCTTCCTTTTAAGGAACTGCCTCTCTCCCCTGGACCAAACTTGTTGGTGCTGGTTAGCCAAATACCTACTGCATCTCACCATACCCCTGGAGGATCCCATTTTCTTCCAGAACTCCCCATTTGTATTCTAGATACAGCTATAAAGCAAACATGAAATGCAAGCTAGTTCTATCAGACCATCAGACACTGCCTAGAGTTTTGACTTTAGCCTAGTGACAGAAAGGAAAATAAAGTAAGTGCTCATTTTATCTGCCATCCCCTGACCAGGAAATTCTTCAACTACTCACAATTTTCTCTTTTTCCTACTACTTAGCCATCCAGATCACCTTGTTCTGACCCACTTATTTTTTTTATTAAAAAAATTTGAGACATTTTATGGAAAATTGATAGACAACAAGCTACATTGCAGATTACATTTTTATATTATTCTTCAGTGATTGGAAATGTACATATCATCTCTTCACAATAATAGAACACTCAATTAGGAGGAAAAAGATATTTATATTTTGGGTTTATTATTTACTGGACCAAAGTCTCAAAAAGGTTGAAGTGATTATCAAATAGGACAGTTCAACTAAATATAGGATGAACATGCCACAGAGGGCAAAGTCACTTCCACTTTGTCACATCTGTTCTCAGGCTTCACATATTGGCAGACCTAGTGCGCACTCTCTCTCTCTCAGACACACGCACACCTAACAGAACACACACACTCATATACCCTCCTCCTACGTATATAACTCATTGAATACAGAACACTTATGTCTATCTCTTTCTCTCTCATATACCTATACACATACACTCAATTCACAGAACAAACATTCACATATATGTATGCATCCACATACAACCTTATACACACATACACACCCTGGCTGGATCAAGGCGGAGCAAATACCTGTGAACTAAGTGTGTCTTCTAAGTGCATTTTAGATCACTTCAAGAGTCACAACACCCATCTCTATCAATTGATAGTAGTTGGGAAACTCTCAGGAGTAGCAGCCTTAGATACATCTTTTCATTTTGACTTTTTTCATGGAAATTTCAAACATGCCCCCAAAGTAGACATAACATTAAATGAACTCCCAAATACCTGTCATCCAGTTAGAAAACTTATCTACTCATGACGATTCTTCTTTCCTTTAAAGCTCCACCTACCCCCACTGTACAATAGAAAATTATAAGGGGCATTTTAGAGAGGATATCATTTTACCCATAAACATTTCAGTATACATGTCTAAAACAGGACTTTCTGGGGCGCCTGGGTGGCTCAGTCAGTTAAGCATCTGACTTTGGGTCAGGACATGATCTCATGATTCGTGAGTTCAAGCCCTGCGTTGGGCTCTATGCTGACAGCTCGGAGCCTGGAGCCTGCTTCGGATTCTGTATCTCCCCCTCTCTGTGCTCCTCCTGGGCTTGTGCTCTCTCTCTGTCTCTCTCAAAAATAAATAAACATTAAATAAATATACAACAGGACTTTCTTTGTGAAGTATTCCCCAGTCCATTTCTAGTACTACTTCTCTAGCCCACCTAGCAATTCTCTGAGCCCTCACTCTCTTCCACTAAATTCCTCTTTTGCTCAGCTTCCCAGCATTGCATATGTGACCTATAAGCAAGGGATGCTACCTGATCCAGTAGCTGTGGTGGGAGTCATCTTATGGTGGAGCGGTGAAAGAAAAGGTGAGGTATACAGGGATATGTCTCAGTCAAAAACGGTTTACAGGGACAGAGTGGAAGGGACAAGAAGAGGGGCATTAGGATGAAGACAGGAGAGGAAGGGAATCAGCTGATCAGGAGGAAGCCCATAGACTGAAGTCATTGTATTCTGACAGCTCTGTACATTTTAGTGCACTTTAGAAATTTTTTGTTTCGACCCACGTTTATTGTTTTTTTAAAGCAAAAACCTTTCACCACAATGTTAAGTGAAGCTTCCCATCTTGGTTTTGTGACAAAACAGAAATGACTGCACATTTTTTTAGAACCTCTCCCCGCCCCATACAGAGAATATTTTCATTGAGTAACGACACTCCCACACAGGTTATCCTCTTCTGAAATCAAAGAGAGAAGATGATGAGACTTTTTTAAAATTTGGGATACAACTTAAAAAAACACACAAAAAGTGTAGTTTTTCTTAATTCATGTTTTGCCATCATCCTTGATAGAACCCAAAGGCTCTGCATGAAGCCATGGGTGGAGGGTTTTTATTTAGTGCTGGAGTGTGAGCTTCCAGAGAACCACTGCTTTGCTTGCTCTCTACACCTCCCCAGGACCCCTGTCAGCATGCGTGAGGGTGCAGCTGTCCACTACTAAGCATTTAGACCAGAGGGTTGATGTCTCCAGTAGAATGGACTCTCTTTGGTTGAAAAAGATGATCCTGCTGTTCTTATTCCTCGAAGCAATTCAATTTCTCATTCAATAGTGAGACCTAAAATCAGTCTCTACATCAAGACCGTGTCTAGAGAGATGTGGGGAAAAATGCACCAAACCCCCCTAAGAGTTTCAAGTGCTTCCACATCCTGTGAACAGAACTATATAGAAAAAAAAAAAAAGAGAGAGCAGATGGCACAGATGACAATGTAATCATAGAAACACGGAGGTCATGTTTCAAAGTTAAAAGCATGTGGCTCATTAGGACAACAAACTCGCCCCTCCCCTCACCCCCAGAAGACCAGAGATTTGTAATCTGTAACTGGTCAGAACTAAAAGGCCAGCTCACACTCTCTGATCAGCCTCCACAAAGAGCTTCTTGACATAATTCTGAGGCTATTAGGATCTAATGATCTGAAAAATAGTTTTGATTAGAGGAATCCCAGATTGACAGACATCAGAGGAGAGCAAGGTAGCACCGTATCCCAATGAAAGATGCCATTTCTGTGATAATGAATTGACTGTTCAAAGTTGGGTCCTCCATTTTATTTCTCAAAGGAGACAACTGGCACTCGGGAACACTTAATTACCAAGTCACCCTGTCCCAAGCCACTTACTCTGTGGGTACCCAATAAATATTAATTAAGGAAGATGATAAACAGCAGCTCATTTGGTGGAGAGACAAGTCTGCTGTTTAGTGGTGCAGCACCTACCCTTCCTTATACAACACCACAGGTAGAAGAATGCAGCAAAACGATTTTCCTAATTGAAACCACAGGGGGTCTTTAGGTAACAGAATGTAATTACCTAACCTGGAATTTGGCCAGAGCAATGGGGTGCATGTGTCATGTTTTCAAAGAGGAGGTCATGACTGTGCAAAGGCAAGAGATCTTCAATCCATGTTGACATTAAGTGACAGACTGACCATGGTGAATGTTGAGTTGTCAAAGATAAATGATTATCCTGCTAAGATAATGCTTTATTGAGGTGTTTTAGTGAGGATCTATTTTGTAGGGGAACATCTATTTGAAATAATTCATGAAAAGAGTCTGAGGAATAGACCCTCCCTGCTGCAAGCCAGAGGGTCTTTCCTGCTCTGTCCCCTCAATGTGAAAAGTTGCTTTTAACTGGCAAGTGTCAATAGTTCATCAGGCATCAGAGGACAAGGGAGTGAGGAACAGGTTCTTGTTCTCTTAAATATTCTGCTAGGACTGGTTTGCTTCTCATACATCTTTCTTCCTCCTCAGGAGTTTGATCCTCTTTGATTTTATCACCCTACTTGCTCACTCTGATCTTACAACATTGCAACAGTGTCCTCATTTAGCCAGAGAATAATATTTTGGCTTGGGAAACCAGCACTTCCTCCTCTTCAGCTTCCAGTGACCACCTAGAATGATTAAACTGTCTCACGATTCTAATTATGCAAGTACTTTTGATAGTTTTTCAAATTTAAATTTTACACTGCCCTTGTTTTTAAATCTGCAACTTATGTGCTTATGTGCTTATTTTATTTTGTAAGTCTCTCTAGGAGTACTGATTTAAATTGCTCCATTTTTTAGGACTACGAGGGAAAAAAAAATCAAATCTACAGATGGCTAGCATCTGTGGTTCTACAGTGTTAACATGTACAATAACACACAGTCTCTAATTGAATACAAGAACGTAACTCAATCGAGGGTCTGTGCTAACATCATAAACCATGACAGTGCAGCCCAAGCAATTAATAAATAGTAATAGCATCTCTCAATTGAATCATAAGGAAGGGGCACTGTGATGGAAGTTTCTGTAGTACACTTTTCTTGAATTGCACCTGCTAACAAAGGAAAGCTGAATGCTCTTCTAAAATCATGTCACAGCCATTAATTTTTAATAGGTTGCACTAAAGAAAAACAATAACAACAATAAAAAGGAAGATGTATCACGGCCAAAGAGAAAGTGATTAATAACCAATTATTGTTGTCTGAGAAGAGATTTGGTCTCTGTGACACTGTTTCAGCTTACCAAACTCTATCTGAACCTACAGATCCCCTCAGTGTCATTTAAAAAATCGAAGTAAACATCAGAATTGAAAGAAGTAATACAAAGAGACAAGGCAATCTTCTAAAGCTACCTGGCATTTCTTCCTGCTGCTGATAAACATATCCTTGAACAGTTCAGAGAACTAAATGAGAAAGGAGAATTTTGTGAATATTTCGGGCAATAGGCCGAAATGAATCACATCAAGATCACAATGCTACCCTGGAAGTACTATTTTCTGCCCTAACTTCATTTCTAAAAGGACTTGTCCTAGTTCTGTTTTAAAAATCCATTCCAATTGATTTAGAATTCAAGATAATCTATATTTGTGGCATGGCTGCATTTCCTTTGCTTGCACTAGGAATTCTCTTCACTCGGGGTTCGTATGTGGTAGACGAGAGTATGAGAGAAGCTCTATAACATTCCGTAAAATCTTACAAACACTGAAAAATGAAACTTGGCTTTGAGGTCAGAAGAATCAGTTTTTAGCCAATGACTTATAATTTCTTGAGATGAAAAACACTGGCTACTGACTATATAATGTTAGACTAATTTAAAAAACCCAAATTGTCATTGACTGCAACGGTAAAGGAACCATAAAGATTAAGCTTTTTTGTCTGGTTTGTTTTTAGGTTGCGAACAATACTAATTTACATTATCCTAGACAAGACAGGAATTTCATTGTATGGACACTGGGCACTGGAAAGGATCCACATAAAAGAGGAACAATCAGGAATTCAAGAAAGCCAGGCAACCAAGGCACCACCACAAAGCATTGATTGCCCTCAGATATCCTGGGAACTTCCTTGACATGCATTACTCCCCAAATCCCATTATCCAAATTTCCAGGAGAATGTCTGCTGAAATCTGCTAAATCCAGCTTAGGTTGTACATCTTGCTTTTATTCTGTAGCCAGGGAGGCTGGGTCATAAAACACACGTGGCTAATCTAGGCCCATCCATGTGATCCTATGATCAGAGACTATGTTAAAGAAGGGAAGTAGCATGATTACTTACCAATTGATTGAAATATGAGTTTGCATTAACGCAACAAAACTGATGGTGGCATTTGAGAATTTTGATCTTGGGGCCTTCTCAACAAATGTGTGTAGTGTTCATTTTAAAGTATTAAAATAAAAACTTCATATTAAAAAAGTTTCACTATTATAAAGATTGTAGATCATCTAAATAAATTCATTTGCCTTTGTGGATTGCAAATGTCACTTAACTACAGTTCATCAATTTTAGAGACCATATATTAAAATTATTCATAATAGTCTAAATGAAATCTTAAAAATATGAATTATTGCAGTTGGTTGAATATATTAGGTTTTTATTATATTAGTGTTTTTATCTAGGGTCATCTGTTCAGTCCAACTTTAAATCTTGTTCATAACAGACTAAGGTAGATAGTTAGAAAAATGGCATAATTGGATTTTTTAAAAGAATCTTCTATTTTTCTAACAAAGAGTAGAGAAAACACATGTATAGTTATTTCTTTAAACCTTCACTTCACTTGAAATCATAGCCCTCTTCATGTATTGGCTTCAAATATGTCTCTTTCATACCTGTTTATATTTTTAACTCTCTCTATTTTTAGGGAAATCCCCTCCTAATCTTCTTTATCTGGACTGGACACATAGTGTCATTACTTGGCAAAGGAATGATTATATAAATGAATGAACGCATTAATGAGCAAGAAATCATATACCACATATAAGTACTGAAAGAGTTTCCTAACTGCACCCGAGTTGATTTTCCAAACATTTGATTATATTACTTCCTTATTCAAAAGGTTTTAAGTTAAGTCCTTATTGTCTAAAAAATGAGGTTCTACATGCTCCAAGCCTTCACAACTTTAGGTAAGTTTACTTTTCTAGATTTTTTTCCCTGGCAATTATTTGTTACATTTTCTGCAAGAAGTGTACTATCTTAACTCTGGTACTATTGTTGCTCTCCCTCATCTGATAGAGACAGCTGCCTGTTTTCTGTCTTATGCTCCATGGGAGAATGTTTAATTTCTAGTGTTAATAATAGTGACCCCCATACATACAAAGTACTAGTGGAATAAATCAACAAATGAATGGATCATGAAATTCTAATAATCCTGTAAGAACGAACTCTAATATCATTTTCCCCATAAAGGTTATTCTAATTATTCCATCTAGAAATCATCTTTCTTCCCTCTAAACTCCTTTCCATTACCCAAGTAACAGATCATGTTGCCTCCTCAGCCAGGTGGGTCCTAGCCATACCGTCTATCCCCATGTCATGCTCTATGTCTATTACCTTATTTTATATGGGGTTTTGGTTTGATATTCTTCTTCTACTACAATATCACACCAATTCCATGGTGTCAGGGATCGTTTATTTCCTGTATATAGATATATAAGCATATATGCTGAATAAATGAGTGGATTCCTACAGAAACATATGTAAATATTATTTACTCCCGTGGACTCTAGATATTTGGCTCAAGTCTTTCTCACTGACAAAATGCTTAAAAGTTAAGATAGCAGGTAATTCATCTTTGATCATGCATATCTCACTACTCTCATTCATTCAAATTGACAGTCACAATAGTAAATGTTTATGGAGGGCTCACTAGATGCCAGGAACTGGCATAGGACAAGGCTATTCCAATGCTATATTTTATTGGATACTCACAAGAATTCTATGAGATAGAAACTACTGTTACTCCATTTTCAAATGAATAGGTAAAGGCTTTGGAGAAGTCAAGTCACTTCCCAAACCACAATAAATTCAATGAATTAAATAAATAAATAAATAAATAATAAATAAATTCAATAAATTCAATGAATGCTTTAATGAATATGAACCTATTAGGGACAAAAATATCTGACTTTTGTTTTCACAAATCAGAACATGGAATCCCACAGTAAGAAGAAGGGCTCCTACCAATCACCTCACCTAACCCAGGTTCGATACCTAACCAGCAAGTACATCTCTATGATTTCCTGGCTAATATTTTGTCTAGCTTCTGCTTGGAAACCTCTAGAGAAAAAGAACTGACTTGCTCTAGCAGTGGACTTTAGCACTGCAGGATGGTTCTGAATTTTAGGGGGAGTTAAAATCATTTTACAGTGAAGCAAAATCTGCCTTCCCAAACATTCCATTCACACATCTATTCCCTTTCCCTCTGACCACAAGGGATAAGTGTAACCTCTTCCTCACAATGGCTAGCACCATATCCCCACTGGGAATTCTCTGCCACAGGCTAAGCATTCCCAGATCTTTTTTGACTTCTTTTTACATTTGCACAACAACAGGGAGAGCTTATTGTAAATATGTAAAGCTTTGTACAGATTATTAAAAATAGCCACACAGATTTTATAAAACTACAAAATCTAAACATAAAATAAAAGAAACTATTTGCTCAAAACCTTCTTAATAGCACTCTGTTATTTAATCAAAGCTAACATATATCAATTCTTTCTTACTTTGTGCAGAGGCTGTACTCCGCCCATTACATGCATTATCTTACTGCATCCTTATGAGCTATCATGATGCAGGTGTTATTATTACTAGTTTTGGTAACTTCATTTTCTAGATCATGGAACTCAGTCCCAAATAGGGTTATGCAATTCTCAAGGATGTTCAAGTAGTGAATGGGAATGATAATAATAATAATCTCTCATTCCAAAATCTGTGCTCTTATCCACTACTCTACATTGCCTCATAAATGGAAAACAATAAATAGATTTACTAAGTACATAATGCAATTTGAATTTTGAAGATTTCTATAATTTTATAATGATCTAAAGGCTTCTCTGCTATCTCATCAACTCTCGTACTCTACCAAAAGCAATAAAAGTTTACATTGGAAATACCCATTTAGCCTTTAAAATACGAACAACGCAACAGACATGAAATTTAAAAAAAATGTCCATTATCCTCATGCTGTCTCAGTCTTTATTTATGTCTTTTCAATCTAGTTTTATTCTGCTTTGTTAGGGCAGCAATTACTTGAGATAACATTGCCACAGCTATTATGTGATACCCAGAGATCCCACGTACTTTGCTCATTCTCTTGATGACTTCTGACCTCTTGGTATTCTTTAGAACAGGTAGTTAGTTGAGTGTGGGTGGGCAAGGGAGTAATGATATGAATATACAGGTGAATGGCTGTACACATTTAATTGGGACTTTTAATACAACACCTTGTGGACTGTTTAGACAAGGGCATAGAGAGCTGAGTATCCTTGACAACAGTGTGGATATATAGCAAAACAAAAGAAAGACCAGGAGATTCACAGTAGGAGATCTAAGCAGTAGATCATTGGAATAACAGCTGACAGTCTTTTGGCAAAAGCTTCAAAATTTTTCAAATGTGTTTTGTGAAATGTACCATAGATAGTGGGTCATTAGAACATTTGAACAAAAGGCATTAATAATTGGCATGGTGACTGATGGACCACTGTAAAAAGTGATACTGAGCGTTAAATTTTCTCTCTGGTTACAAGTAATGGCTATAAGTAATGCAGTGACAATTGGGAAGAATAATCAGGGAATAAGAAATAAAAAATGGATTTTAGTGACAGCTCACTCTATGTCATGGAGCTGAGTTCCCCCATAGGTAGAATGGGGCAAAAAAAAATTTTCCTAGAATATGTAGGGAACCCAACAAAGACCCCAAATAGCCAAAGCAGTCTTGGAAAAGCAAAGGAAAGCAAAGCTGGAGTCATCAAAATTCTGGACCTTAAGTTATATTACAAAGCAATAGTAATCAAAACAGTATGGTACTGGCACCAAAAGAGACACATAGATCAACAGAATAGAATAGAAAACCCAGAAATAAACCCATAATTACATAGTTCATTAATCTTTGACATAGGAAGCAAGAATAACCAAGGGGAAAGACAGCCTCTTCAACAAATGGTGTTGGGAAAACTAGACATGCATCAGACCACTTTCTTATACCATACACAAAAATAAATTCAAAATGGATTAAAGACCTAAATGTGACACTTGAAACCATAAAAATCCTAGAAAAGAACACAGGCAGTAACTTCCTTGACATTGGCCATAGCACCTTCTTTATAGGTATGTCTCCTGAGGTGAGGGAAAAAAATAAAAACAAACAAAATTTGGGACTACACCAAAATAAAAGGCTTCTGCACACAAAGGAAACAATCAACAAAACTAAAAGGCAATCTACACGATGGAAGAAATTTGCAAATGATGTTAAAGGGTTAGTATACAAAATACATAAACAACTTATAAAACTCAACACCTCCAAAATAAATAATCCAATTAAAAAACAAGCAGAAGACATGAACAGACATTTTTTCAAAGAATAAATACAGATGGTCACCAGACATCTGAAAAGATACTCATCATCACTTACCATCAGGAAATACAAAACTACAATGAGATATCACCCTACACCTGTCAGAATGGCTAAAATCAACAATACAAGAAACAATAGGTGTTGGCAAAGATGTGCAGAAACAGGAAAACTTGTGCACTGTTGGTGGGAATGCAAATTCATGCAGTCACTGTGAAACACACACACACACACACACACACACACACACACACACTGGAATATTATTCAGCTATAAAAAAAATCTTGCCATTTGCAACAACATGGATGGAGCTAGAGAGTATAATGCTAAGCAAAATAAGTCAGCCAGAGAAAGACAAACACCATATGATTTCACTCATATATGGAATTTAAGAAAGAAAACAAAGGAGCAAAGGGAAAAAAAGAGAGGGAGCCAAAGCAGGAAACAGACACCTAATTATAGAAAACAAACTGACCTCAGGGTTACTAGAGGGGCACAGGGTGAGGGGATGGGTTAAATAGGTGATGGAGATTAAGGAGTGCACTTGTTATGATGAGCACAGGGTGATGTATGGAAGTGTTGAATCATTATACTGCACACCTGAAACTAATATAACACTGTATGCTAACTAACTGAAATTAAAATAAAAAACTTAAAAAAAGTTTATCCTACTTATCTCACTGGTAATTGGAAACAATGCTCATGACAGTTTTGCAATACTTACATACTTCATCTGAAACTGAAGTAGATTTCATAATGACTGTGTGTGATATCTAACAATAGTAGAATTTATTATTTAACTCAAGGACATTCATACTCCTTCCAGTAAACAGCTCACACTTTTAATTTAGGAATGTACTTCTTCCCAATCTCAGTGCATGAGATTCCATCTACCTTTAAGAGTGGACATTTATCCCTGGAAAAAAACATTCAAAATAATTTATTCATTATGTCACTGTGATTGCTCTAAAAATAAGTGATCCATGAAGAGTTTTCTCGAAGCCCTCTTACCATCTTGCAGTGAAGATGAAGTCACTGCACAAACTTGAGGAATAGTGCAATACCAAGTCCTCATGATAACACTGGATTCCTGAATCTAGGTACCTTACCCAAGGAATTCTCATTACATCAACAGATTAATTATCTCTTGTGTCTAGCATGTTGAGTTAGACTTATTGTCACTTGCAGCAGAGAGATTTAACTAATAAATCATGAGCTAATAAATCAAAAAAAATAACTTGAATCTAACTAATCTTGGTTTAAAAAGCCATGCTAATACTATATTATATATTAATGTTTCCCAAATAGTTATGATGATGCAATCTTTTATGTCATAAAACATGTAACAATTTGGGAGCGATTACTGATAATATGATAGACATTTTGAGACTTGTGTATATAAATTATCACTGCATGCAATAGATCTTAGTCTCCCATATCTAAAATACACAATATTAATTCATCAAAAAATGCATTATACAATAAAAAAAACTAGCAAGTAACATAAAATTACATTTCATGAAAGAAGACAAAATGGGGGAGGTGGGATTCAACTGGAAAAAAAAAACGTAAGTCAAACATAAAGAGTAGAGTTAGTTGATAGTTATATACTGATGTTAATTTCTGAGTTTTGGCAAATGTATAAAGGTTATTTAAGGTGTTAGAATTAGTGAAGATTCTATCTTTGCAAGATTTCTAAGTCTACAATTATTCCAAAATAAAAATTTAATAAAAAAAATTATTACATATATTTATGTATCAAGTTGCCAAGATTATTTTAACAGCAATATAAAGTGTGGTTCATTGTGCTGGGAAAGAATACCTTTACAAGCTGTGATGGTAGAGTAAAGAAATGCTAACTTTCTGGAGGTTAATTTGTTAATATATATCTAAATCCATAAAATCAGCAAACACTTTTGTCCCAAATTACTTCTTCCAGAAAAATTATTCCTAAAAAATAATATGATGTACAAATATTTATATAGGTGGATATTTATGTAGGTAGTGTTCTTTATATTAAAAATTCAAGCTATGTACATATCAAATAATAAGGATCTAGGGCACCTGAGTGATTCATCTGGCTGAGCATCTGACTCTTGATTTCGGCTCAGTTCATGGGATTTAGCTCCATGTCAGGCTCTAAGCTGAGCATAGAGCCTGCTTAAGATCCTCTCTCCCTCTCTCTCTCTCCCTCTCTCTCTCTCCCTCTGTCCCTCACCGCCCACTTTCTCTCTCTCTCTTTCTCTCTCAAATAAAATATTTTAGAAAGGATCGAATAAATAAATAGAAATATAATACAATGGAATATTGTTTTGTAACACACAAATCATATTGCAGTAGGTAAAAATACTTAGCAAAATGAAAGTTTTTTTCAGATAATATTGGATGGGAAAAAAAAAACATGTCGTGATGTAATTTATGTTGTACAATGCCAATCATATTATTATTCATTTCTGAAAAGAATGCATATTTTTTAAGTTTACTTATCTATTTTGAGACAGAAAGAGACACAGCGAGAGTTGGGGGAGGGGCAGAGAGAGAGAGAGGGAGAGAGAGACAGAGAATCCCAAGCAGGTTCCGCACTGTGAGCACAGAGCCCAACGCAGGGCTCAAACTCATAAAATGAGTCCCTCCAAAATTCATATGTTAAAATCCTAACTCTCAAAGTAGGGGAGCCCTTGAGAGGTCTTTGAGTCATGAGTCATAGGTCAACAAAAAAGGCTCCAGAGAGGTCCCTAGCAACTCCATCCTATGAGCTGACTGCCAGAAATCTACAACCCAGAAGAGGGCCTGAACCCAGCCATGTGGGTACTCTGATCTCATTTTCCAGCCTCCAGACCTGTGAGCAATAAATTTTTGCTCCTTATATGCCATCTAGTCTGTGAAGTTTTTTTACAGCAGCCCAAAGAGACCTATGACAGTTAGTTAAAAGGACACACACAAGGGGTTGCCTGGGTGGCTCAGTCAGTTAAGCATCTGCCTTCTGCTCAGGTCATGATCTCATGAATGGTTCGAGCCCCGTGTCAGGCTCTCTGCTGTCAGTGTGGAGCCATCTAAGGATCCTCTGTCTCCCTCTCTCTCTGTGCCTCTCCCCACCTGCCCCCGCCTTCAAAAATAAATAAACATTAAAACATATTTTTAAAAAAGGACACACACAAAAAACTTTAAGACTGCTAAAAAGGCATCAAACCCCACCATACTCCCAGAGCTCACAAACACAATCACATATATATACAACACACAACAAATACATACATAAACACATATAACCACATGCATACACATAAACACAAAGAAACATATACACACATAAATACATGCAAACACATGCACCCATACCTACAAGCACACAAACATGGAAGTGTGTGTACCCACTCACATACACAGACACATGCAAGTCTGTCTAGTTCTGGTTTAGGCTGAAGGTCTTCAGTTTCCTCTGGTGCTTCCTTTTCTCACAAGTAATTTCCCACATGTGTGTGCAAATTCAGCTATCACCATCCTGAATAACTAACATTTTTACAGAGAACTTCCCAAAGTGAAATACATACTCAGGCCCCAAAGCAAAGATAACTGAAATTAGACTAGATCCCAGCCTGAATCCTCAAAGAAAATATCTCCACAAAGTGCTACACTGCACCACTATGAAAAATGAGATGCCTTCAGGTCACTCCACCAGAATTCCAATGTAACTAGTATGTTCCTTTGCCTCCAGTAAACTCATGCAACAATCTCTTGATATTTACATACGTATATATGTATATTTTTCTTAACTTTTACATAAAACATTTCATTAATTTGTTCACCCATGTGAAATATAATTACTCTTGATTTTTTTCTCCCTATCCATTTTAAATCATGGAAAATATAAAAAGGTGGACATCGGCACTGATTTAGTCCTCTGATTAATGGTTACCTTGCCTTGGCCAAGCATATAGGTGATGGGGTTATCATCCCCAATTTATATAGGCCCCTCAACCAAATGCTATTCAGTAGGTGAGTAACAAAGGGGGAAAAAGCATTAAATTATATTTTTCCCTCTAATGATGTATTCTCTTGGTATATATCTATCCACTGGTAATTTATATTAGATATTATTTAGAGAACGGTACAAAAAAAAAAAAAAATCAGAGAGTGAGCTCCCTAAGCACAGGACCAAAATCCTATGAACTCATTTCTATCCCCAACCTAAGCATAGCTCTGGAATATGGTAGCTTCTCTTGTATATTCATGTGTTTCAATCTTGAAATAGCATTTTTATTTTTCATTTATCACCACACTACTATACGCTCTGTATAAAAATCATTCTGGAAATAAGACACGATTTGATTTTTTTTCTCAGAAATTTGAGGGATACCTTACAGATAACAATAATGAGCATTTCAATTAGACATTAGGAAAGGTTTTAATATGAGTGTGTGTTTACAAATGTATAACATACATAGAACTTCTGTGTGTACATACATCAAGCTTCATATATGTGTGTATATGCGCCCATAGGTATCATTATTAAGGTGGCTATGCCCTACATCAAAAAGAAAAGACGTCTCTTAAACCAATAGTCAGCATTTTGCAGCCCAATAGGTACCAAGGTTCAAAATTGCACCCTATGTCATCCTAGGTTTGCTCCTATCTTCCCCCTGTAACTTAGAGTATTTAGGCATTTGGTGTCATAGTGACACAGCTCTTCACAGGCATTGCTGCTTAGTTCTTCAACCCACTGCACTTTGGAAGTAACAAAAGCCACTTCCCAGGGAGCTGTGAGGCAGCCTCTCAGTATCCAAGGTCTATCTCCCTGCCCCCCTCCTGCCCCAAATTCCATACTCATGACACAGAAGCACAGTTAGAGATGAAAAATATGGTTCATTATCTTAGTAGCGCAGAGAAAAATGTTATGGCTTTATTTAGCAGTTGCTTTTATGCTTTTAAAAACATGTTAATTTCATTTTTTATGTAATTGTGCATTAAATCATCTCAGACAATTGTGTGATTTGGAAATAAAAGTCCAACAAAATAAGTAAAAGCTATAATGTGGTTTTATCCTTACCGCTTTTTGTAGTCTGTTTTTATGTTCCTCAAGCATTAGTGTCTCCGCTCCTTCCTGGGAAGATTAATCTGGAGGCTCGTAGAGACTCTCGTCTTCCTGTCTTTAGTTCTCCTGGTGCTCTGAGATTTTCCCTGTGGTTTCTGCATCTACTACTCATGAATTACCAGGCCCAACAACATTAGGACTTATAAAGTCTCATAATCCTTTAGTCAACATCCTAATAGGGCCGCCAGCTGGATGAAGACCTCAACCCTGGGGGAGAAATATTAAACAGATCTACACTGCCCTAGATAAAATGATGAATCCCAGGCTACTGAGTACACTATACTCACCAGAATACTGGTAATGGGTTTGTTGTTGTTTTGTTTTGTTTTGTTTGTTTTTGTTTTTGCTTTTACTAGAATATAGGCAAGGAAATATATGCAATATAATTCAGCATGCTTGGGAGAAGTTTTCCTTTTCCCTTAAAGGAAAGTTGGGCCATTTCATACATAGTGTCTTCTATAGCTTCTATTTTAAACATGTTATGAGGGCTGAGATGTTCTGACAGAGGTTAATGATGCATTTTGACTCCTGAGTGTGGCCCCTGTGTTATGAGGTGATTCAAGACGAGTTTCATAATACCTGATTTTTTTTTCAAATGTCTCTTAATACATACAAACAATCAAACTCTTTGTCTTACTTTTGTGTGTTTTAAGGGAGATTATTGTTGTAAGGCAGTACACTTCCTTTAAGGCAATGTGCACTAGTTTGCTAGGGCTGTTATAACAAAGTACCATAGGCTAACAACAGAAAGTTACTGTCTTACAGTTCTGGAGACTAGAAGTCCAGGATCAAGGTACAGACAGGTTTAGTTTGCTCTGAGGGCCATGAGGGAAGGAAATTCCAGGCCTCTTTCCCTGGCTTGCAGACAATTGTCTTCTCCCTCTATGTCATCACGCCCTCTGGGTCCAAGTTTCCCTTTTTTATAAGGACACAAGGCATATTGAATTAAGGCCCACCCAAGTTACCCCATTCTAACGTAATTACTTCTTAAAGGCCCTATCTCAAAATAAGGCCACATTCTAAGCTAATGAAGGTTAACACTTCAACATACAAATTTTAGAGAGACACCTTTCCAACCATAACAGGATGTGAAACGGCTTCTGATGTCATTCACCTGACTTAAAAATACAGCTTTCCAAAGACTGACATTCTGAAAAATCACTAAAGATTAGCTTTTTCTTTCACAATTCTGAAATGGATTTATATATGATTCAGGTGGGGGTACGTATAAAACAAACAAAATCACTCTTAATTATTTGTAGTATAACCCTCAAGGCAGATACATGTATATATATGTACAGATGCACTAACCTATAATGTATATATATAACCAGCCCTGAAATTAACCTCCACCTGAGGCTACTATGAAATGTCATTTAAGCAGCCAAACTTTCAGAGCTTGGTACTGTACCTGCCTGGGGAGCCTTTGTATTCAATTTATTGTTAAATAAAATAGCGAACTTGTCAGCTGAGTTAGATTACCAGATTATAACAAACTTTATTTTGGTTAAAGAAAAGGGTGAGCAAATATACCTGAAGAATACATTTCAGAGAAATTAAAGATTTTGAGAGGTTATTTATTTGTAACTATTTCAAGTTGAGCAGGAGAAGAAGAGGGTGCCCACAAGCCTGTTTGAGTTAATTAGAAGTATTTAGGAACTTGACTTAAAAACTAGTAGTGGCTTTAAAATTTCTTTTAATAGTATTTAATATTTTATCAGGAGGAACTGATGTCAGAAGCCAAGAGTAGCACAAAACAGATACGGAACTTAGGTTTAAATGTCTTTCATTTGACCCATTTATATTCCTTTTTCATATCCTTAAACTCACACACATGCGCGCACACACACACACACACACACACACACACACACACACAGCTAATTTAACCAGCTTGTCTGCAAAGCCCACTCATGTGATTATTCAGCTGAAGCTACCATTGCTTTAGTAAAACCCTGTGGTTTCTAGTCTCCTTTGGGGGAGGGGGAGATGAGGGAACTTCTGGAAGAGTTAAGGAGGCATCTTTTGTTTGATTATAGCCTTTAAACGTTTATTACTACTGGTGTATGTGGCAAGGTATTGGTGGGCTAATACCACACAGGGGTTGGGGTAAGTGTTTTACATGTATTATCTAATTTAATCCTCACAACAATCCAATCAAGGTGAGGCAAAGGAAGATTCAATGGAGATTAAGTGACAGGATAAGGATATACATATCCTAAGGGGCGTTGCTGCAGCTTTTGAAAATCTGACATTGTGAAAGGAGAAGAAGCTGAATTCAATGTATTAGAAAAAAGATTCCTTTGCAAAGTCTGATAGGTATTTCTTGAGGAATGTGTATTCCTCAATTTAGGTGAGAGAAGAGGGCTAGATAGTTCTGTTTTATTCCATTGTAGCTAACACTTATTGAGATGCTAGTGGCTGCCAGACACTGATCTAAGCACTTTATGTATATCATCTTGTTTAATTTAACTGTGAAGACAGGTACACTATGAAATAGATTCTACTGTTATCTCCAACTTTCAGAGCTTACTAATTTTCCTTAGGTCACCCAATTGGGACTTCAAGGCCCTGGCTTATTGTAGAGCTTGAGTCATTACTACTTTACTATCGGGCTATGATAGGATAAAGTAACTTTTGTTTTATGTGGCAACTTAATAGGTAGCTTGACTTACCCATAGGGTGTGTTTATAAAAATTAGAGTCTGGTATCTAAACTCTTCAACTGAATTATATATTACATGACTGAATATAGTATATCATTTAAAGAATTCTGAAAAAAAAATCTGAGGTTTGAGCAACTATATTATTCATTGTAAGGTTATCATAGTGTTAAAAAGGGAGAAAAAGCCAAACCCTAAATATCTTAATGATCCTGTTAAAGGAGAACTAAGATTATGGCACAAGCATATGAATGAATACTATTAAATCATAAAGATAGCATTTACAGAGATTTGCAAACAGCATGGGAAGCTACCCCTCATAACGTTTTAAGCAATATTGAATATTTTTTATAGTAAGTTTTTAAATATATAATAGTATTTGGAAAAAGGTCTGGGAGGAAATATATTGACATGTTAGCAGGGTTTATTCATTTCCCAATGGATAAATTTAAGGGGGGATTTCCATTTATACTTTGCAGCCCTTTTCAAATTTTGTATCAGTAGCATGTATTACTTATGTAATGAGGGACAAATCATATATTTATGGAAGACAATTCTGTTGCAATGAAATATTTTCCATAACTGAAATAACCGTCTCATAATTTATGTACATCCAATATTCAATGACGAGAGTCAGTAAATTTTTTTTCTGTAAAAGTCCAGATAGTAAATATTTTCGACTTGCAGACTAAGCACCAAAATTGAAGATATTATGAAGAGACATAACAAGAAAGAAAACAAATGTCCTTGCATTTTGGGGGGCAAAATTAAAAATACCATACTAATAATCAAATATATATTTTTGCAATACCCATCTACTAATTAAAAGACTGAAATTGGGGCGCCTGGGTGGCTCAGTCGGTTAAGCGTCCGACTTCGGCTCAGGTCACGATCTCGCGGTCCGCGAGTTCGAGCCCCGCGTCGGGCTCTGGGCTGATGGCTCAGAGCCTGGAGCCTGCTTCCGATTCTGTGTCTCCCTCTCTCTCTGCCCCTCCCCCGTTCATGCTGTGTCTCTCTCTGTCTCAAAAATAAATAAATGTTAAAAAAATTAAAAAAAAATAAAAATAAAAGACTGAAATTGCTTTTGTACATGTATGATACCATTTCGCTTCATTGGGGTTCAAAGTTAGCATTCCCTATCATCAAAATTTAAGGTACATATTCATCTGTTAATGCTGATCTATAGTGATATTTCATGTATTTCATCTTTGGAAATGGCTCTTCACACAGATAGGTGACACATGTGGCACTTGAAACACTGACTTGTAACTGCTTCTCTGCAATTTATAGTACACCAAGCAGTGAGCACCACACACTGTCTCTGTCGCAGCTACAGAACTTTGCCTTTGTAGTATGAAAGCAACCAGAGACAATACAGAAACAGAGTGTGGCTGTGTGCCAATAACATTTTATAGGGCATTAACATGAATTTCAAATAACTTTCAGGTGTGACAAAATATTCTGCTTGTGAATTTTAAACCATTTAAAAATGTAAAAACTTAGAAATTTCCAAAATAAAATCTTCTTAATGAGAAGACAAATCCATTTTTAGCTAATGGATCATTCAATAGGTGGCAGGCTATATTTGGTTTATGGGTTGAAGTTGGCTGATCCCTACTCTAGAAACAGGCATGCCTCTCTTATAAACGTCACTCAACAACCATCTCTGCCAGCACTGAATACTTCAACACATTCTTTATATATATATGTAAAAAAAAGATACCTTTATGTAAAATGGTGCCTCTAGTCTATGAATGAGTTCTTTTGTGGGTAAAGAAATGACACATCCAGACAGAGAAAAACGTTAAAGAGACATTTGGAGGGAAATGTCTACAGAATCAAAGAGAAAATCAAGGTTCTCGTATCCAAACTCAATGGTATATATTCTCTAGACCTCTGGATATTTTTTATGGAAATTCTAGGTTGTCAAGAAACTGTGCTAAACAAACCCATTATATTAGCCTTTTAAGAAATAACACCAAATATTTAGAATCTTAAACATAAAATAAAGCAGACCTACCCTATGACCCAGCAATAGCACTGCTAGGAATTTACCTAAGGGATACAGGAGTACTGATGCATAAGGGCACTTGTACCCCAATGTTTATAGCAGCACTCTCAACAATAGCCAAATTATGGAAAGAGCCTAAATGTCCATCAACTGATGAACGGATAAAGAAATTGTGGTTTATATACACAATGGACTACTACGTGGCAATGAGAAAGAATGAAATATGGACCTTTGTAGCAAGGTGGATGGAACTGGAGAGTGTGATGCTAAGTGAAATAAGCCATACAGAGAAAGACAGATACCATATGTTTTCACTCTTATGTGGATCCTGAGTCCTGAGAAACTTAACAGAAACCCATGGGGGAGGGGAAGGAAAAAAAAAAAGAGGTTAGAGTGGGAGAGAGCCAAAGCATAAGAGACTCTTAAAAACTGAGAACAGAGGGTTGATGGGGGGTGGGAGGGAGGGGAGGGTGGGTGATGGGTATTGAGGAGGGTACCTTTTGGAATGAGCACTGGGTGTTGTATGGAAACCAATTTGACAATAAATTTCATATATTGAAAAAAATAAAAAATAAAATGCTAAAAAAAAACATAAAATAAAGCTACCAGGCTATATAAACTCCATTCCCCTGTCTTATGTTCGTATGTTGTTTTTCCCCTGACTGGCTACTAGAAGCTTTAGCAGAACACAAGAGATGCTCTGAAAGATTAGTCCGAGTTTTAAGCAGGAAAATATTTGATGGAGCTTAAAGAAGCTGAAAAGTGTGTTAAAATAAATTAACTGCCTCCTTCAACCATATCTTTCATGCAAAAGTGATGTATGAACCATCTACATTAGAATCATCTGAGTTCCTCATTAAAATGCAGAGTCCTGGGTCCCAGGTGTTTTGAAAAGCACCAAATTTGGAAAATCAGAGTATCAGATGTTGTTTCAGGGAAATGCTGTATGGTTTTCATTTACAAAGCATAACATTTCTAGATTTTCCTCTTTAGTAATTTACATACATAATCTGTCTCTTCTACTCACCTCCTTAGGAGGTATAAAGTTTTTCAAAAAAAGAGACAATACTCTGAGAAGTAATTTTGTACCCAGTAAAAAGGTACACATATTTGGAGCACTGGGGTGACTCAGATGGTTAAGCATCCGACTTTGGCTCAGGAGTTTGAATTGCACGTCAGGCTCTCTGCTCTTAGTGCAGAGCCTGCTTCAGATCCTCTGTCTCCTGTGTCTCTGCCCCTTCCCCTCTCTCTCTCATTCTCTCTCTCCCTCAAAAATAAGCATTAAATTTTTTCAAAAGGTAAACATCCTTATAAAAATATTTTAAAAAGCAATCAGTGCTTATTTCAGGCAGCCATCTGTATGACACATATCATGGGGATGTTTTATAAACAGTGATGCAGAGAGAAGTGAGGAGTCCAATAAGGGAGGTGACCAAGAAAGCGTCAATTTAGGATGGAAAAGAAGATACAAGTGACTACTGGAGTAATTATTACAAGTCAAGGCTTATCTACTACGAGCAGTCATTAGAATGCACAAAGCAGAGAAAGGAAAAAAAGGAGCTGAAAATTACAATTAGAAACTTTTCTAATTAGTCCCAGAAACAGTTCAAGACAACCACATACCTTCAAAGGGAGTATGAAATACCTGAAGTGCTTTTTAAAAATTCAGATTCCTGGATTCATTTCAGACCTATTGGCTCAGAATCTGTGTGGTGTATCCTGAAATCTGTATTTAAAACCATCTGTCCAGCCATGCGTTAAAATGTGTTAAATTGGTCCACTCCCTGGGCACATGATTCCATTTTTTTCCTTTGAGCTGTTAAAAGTCCTTTAATTTATTCATTCAACAAACTTCTTAGAGAACTATTTGGCCAAGGACACCATACACAATAAAAAAAAAAAAATAAACTTGCAGTGATAGCCTCAATTAGTCCAAAGTCTAGTAAGTAAATGCAGATACATTGGCTATCACAATTTATAGTGATAAATGTGACATCAGTAAATCCAAGATGCTAAGAAGACTCTGAAAAACTGAAACAAAGAAATCATTTACAGGTAAAGAGCTCATTTTTCCTTTGGGATACTAAAATCTATTCTTTTAAGATGACTTTTTCCAGATAGTGATATTTTTAATCCAAAATTATTTATTCAAGATTGAAATGTACCTACTTTGACCTTATCTCTGATGGTGTTTCTAAAAAGCAACCTTTGAACCATTTACATCAAAATTATCTAGATACAAATGAGACTGTACTTTGACTTTTTGTTTGAAGGCTTAATTAACTCTAGATTGTTCTTTACGGAATTTTCTTATTAGACAGTTTGGGAAAGGAGAGCCCCACACATAAATTTATATGTGTGTTCAGAACAGTAACATATGAAAAAAATGTACCCCTGTTCTGTAATTCAATTTGTATTCTACTTAATTGAATAATTAGGGTTTTGAGTAGAATGAGGCACAGCAGAAGTTCTTATTTCCAGATATTTTGGTTTAGGAGAGAAGCCATGAAAACTCAGAAGTTTAGATAAACCTGGGTTTGACTCAGGATCTAACTTAATACCTATGTGTCCTTGGATAGCTTACTCAGCCTCATCAAGGTTATTTCTGCTTATATTTACTATATGGGATTTAGCAGCATGCAGGTTAATTCATGTCGACGGCATGCACATCCTAAACATACACATATACACAGGTGCCTGCACCACACAAATGTATACACACACAAAGTAGTCATAATGATTATGCTTATTTTGCACTAGTATGAAGATACAATAAAATGACAGGTATACAAAGGTTAGGATAGCACCTGGCCCATAGAAATTGTTCAATGAACAGTGGTGGTACTGATGAGAGAAAAAAGAAGAGGAGAACAAGAAAGTGAGGGATTTCAGCTTACGGTGAAACAAACAAAACATTGAGAACTCATAAAAGAAAAGAGAGGAAGGTAAAAAAAAAAAAACAACCTGTAAAAAAAAGTTAAAAGTTTACCCCTAATATATTGATAGCTTTGCTTTGTAATTAGATACAGGATTGCTTCTGTGCTATGTAATGTAGTAGCCACACCATCCTCTCATTGACTGAAAAGACATCATTAGAATAAGCACAAAATAGAGTAACCACAGAAAAGGTTATTAGTATTTCATCTGAACTCTGAAAATGTCAAGCCACATAGGGCTGGTGGATGGTGATAGGAAACCCATTTCCAGTTATCATATGTTAATGAAAGGAAACAATGTGCTATCTACAAGGACAGGGAAAAACCCAGAATGAGCAGAGTCCAGAGTCTATGCAGTTTCCTACATTTCCAGCCTCATTAAAATATGCAGATCATATCATTAGGAGACAGTTTCCTGGCAGAGCCTTCTCCTAGAGTTCAGTTACAGGCACACATTGGCATTGTTAGTAAAATGATTTTAACCACAGCTATATTCTTCTGTGTAAAAATAAACAAATAAAAAACAAGACAAAGAAGCAGAAGCAGCTCTTGCAAGCCATATTTTCATTTGGAAAAATTAGTTTTTCCTAAGCATGAGTCTGTATTTTTTTTTTAAAAAGGACCATTGATGCTTGTTTTGTTCTTCCAACAATATAAAGAAACTTATATTACAATTTCATATTTCCCTTAAATTTAATGGAATATAGTTAATGGGATAACAGACATTACATCTAGGTTTAATTCAGCAAAATGATCAAGATTTGCTACTGAATTGAACAAACAGTATTTCAAAGACCTTTCTGACCAAACTTCAGTTTTAACTCAGATAAAAAACATTCTACTGTTCATCTCAATTCTTTCTTCTTCCACATCTTTTATTTCTTCATTATTGCCTTGGCTCCTTTTCCCTTTCTTCCTTATTGCCTCTTTTCTTACTTCTTAACTCCTTTATCTATTTCTTTCTTTCTTTCTTTCTTTCTTTCTTTCTTTCTTTCTTTCTTTCTGTCAATCACCATCTATTTCTTTCTCTTTTTTTAGTGGGCAAGGCAGTATTTTAAAAAATCTTACCCACAAGCCTAACAGAACTTTACAAATGAACACTTTTCACATGAAGGCCCAGTGCAGGTAGCTGCCTTGATGAAACTGGTGACTGAATACAAATACAGAATGGTAATAAGGAGATGATTACATAATCAAAATTATTTTGTGGAAATCAACATTTAAAAGTGCAATAATGTGAAAGTACATGTAAACAATAGATGTCAGCCATGATGATGATGAAGATGATGATGATGTATAAATACCTTTTATTTAGTTTCTTCTGTCAGTGGTTTGCCATGTATAGTGTGAGACCCCTTGAGTTCCCTGAGATCAAACCTATTTTCATCATAATGTTTTCAAATTATTATCTTTTTCACCGATGATGCAAAAGCAATGGAGGGTAAAACTGCTGGTGTCTTAGTATGAATCAAGGCAGTGGCAGCAAACTGTGCTGAGAGTCAATGTACTTTGCATCACTATCTACTTGTGGAGAAATGCTAGTGTCACTCAAAATGAAACAGCAAAAATATTAATTTTATTACATTTAGACCCTCCAATACATTTTGTAATATTCTTTTTAACTATGTTTTGTAATTTTAACTATGTTATGTAATTAAATGGCAAGTATGCATGAAACATTTTTGGCTAAAACCAATATGTAATAGTTGTCTTGAAGAAAAGCATTTAGGCAATTGTTTGAGTTATGGGCTGAACTACTCACTTTTTTTATGGGACATTATTTGTACGTAAAATGACTACTGAAAGGGACCCTATGGTTATTCAGATTCACATGTTCAACAGATATTCTCTCTCTGGAAAATGAGTGAAGTGACTTAGTTACTTTAAGGAAATTGACTGTAATAGTATTTGTTGCTAACAATAAAATTCAAGTTTTCCAGGGATGGGGAGAAAACATAAGAGACTCTTAAATATGGAGAACAAACAGAGGGTTACTGGAGGGGTTGTGGGAGGGGGGGATGGGCTAAATGGGTAAGGGGCACTAAGGAATCTACTCCTGAAATCATTGTTGCACTATATGCTAACTAATTTGGATGTAAATTAAAAAAAACAAAATTAAAAAAATTCAAGTTTTCAAGCTTGTGCAAAACTTGAATGCACTACCATGAGCACAATAGCTTTCCAAGACTTTGAACACAATTTTTTCCTGATGAGATGGATGGTGATATTTACAAATGTGGTTTCTGGCATTTTTAAATGAAATGTGTCCATCTGTGGAAGATCAGCAATCTCAGTGAACCAATATTTTTCAAATCACCAAGGCATGGTGTTTGTTATGTTACTACATTAGAAAAGAGATCCATTCCAACTTTAAGAAAGGCGGATGGATTTTAATTTAATAGAGCAAAATAATTTATTTGTATGGCTTCAAAAAGCTTCCATACTGGGGCACCTGGGTTCCATACTCATTTGGTATGACTTCATACTCATTTGGTACCCGACTTCAGCTCAAGTCATGGTCTTGTGGTTTGAGAGTTTGAGCCCTGCATCGGGCTTGCTGCTGTCAGTGTGGAGCCCACTTTGGATCCTTTGTGCCTTTCTCTCTCTGCCCCTCCCCTGCTTGCTCACACTGTCTTTAAACCTTTTTTTTTTTTTAAAGGTCCATACTGTAAATAATTTTTAAGAAACTATCATTTGTTGAGTTTCTGTATAAATTTGAAAATAATAGGGGCGCCTGGGTGGCTCAGTCGGTTAATCGGCCAACTTCGGCTCAGGTCATGATTTCAGAGTCCGTGAGTTCAAGCCCTGCGTGGGGCTCTGTGCTGACAGCTCAGAGCCCGGAGCCTATTTCAGATTCTGTGTCTCCCTCTCTCTCTGACCCTCCCCCCATTCATGCTCTGTCTCTCAAATAAATAAACGTTAAAAAAAAGAAAATAATATCCATAATTTACTGAAAACAGCTAATCAAAAGTCTCCCTTTTCTATTTTCTATCTGTATATCCATAAGGACCAGATATTCTTCATATGCTTCAACCAAACAAATGAACCCAACTTGGCTAAGTAAAGATTAAAGATATTTAGAAAGACTAAAACAATGTGTTTCTTCCTGCTAATTTTTTGGAAATATGTTTATTTTTCATAAAGCATGTTTTTTTTAATTACAATTTTTTTAATGTTTATTTATTTTTGAGAGAGAGAGAGAGACAGAGTGTGAGCAGAGGAGGAACAGAGAGAGAGAGAGAGAGAGAGAGAGAGAGAGAGAGAGACATACAGAATCTGAAGCAGGCTCCAGGCTCTGAGCTGTCAGCACAAAGCCCAGGGCGGGACTTGATACCATGAACCTTGTGATCATGACCTGCGCTAAACTGACTGAGCCACCCAAGAGCCCTATAAAGTATGTTTTTATGTTAACATGTAATGAGCTTATTGTTGCTATTTTTAAATATATAAATAAATAAATAAATAAATAAGTAAGTAAGTAAATACATAAATACATAAATCTATTTTAACTATTTCTCAGTCTTAATTTTAATGCAGTAAATATTGGTAGATATAATGTACATAAACAAAATTTCTTTGGGTCCCAAATTTCTAAAAGTGTAAAGGTATTTTAAAACTAAATTTCTGGGTGATGCTTTTCTAGGTACAACCAATATTCTTCTATGTATTTTATTTTTAACAGTCTAGATATTATTTAATAATTTGAGGCATAAGTTACATCATCTGCACTAAACATATTTCAATACATATCCCCTCCAAAAGAAATACCACTTACATAACAGGTGTTGCATAGATTTGTGCTCATATTTTTTTTATGGCGTGGTCCAACAGTTACACTATTTTTCACAACTTCACAACACATATGCTTGTGGAAGCTACATTAGCCTGAGACATCTCAAACAATGCTAGGTTGGCAAACTTTTGAAGGTTTGCTAACTACACTGGAATCAGTTTGGGAAAAAAAGAGCAAACATTTTTTTTAAAATGGAGATTTTCCCAGGATTTATACAGCTTGAAGATAAGCATGTCAATAAATGTTTTAAATATCATTTTTCAGGGTGCCTGGGTAACTCAGTCAATTAAGTGTCCGACTCTTTGTTTCAGCTCAGGTCTGAGATCAAGCCCCACGTCAGGGTCTGTGCTCAGCATGGAGCCTGCTTAAGATTATCTTCCTCTCCTTTTACCCTCTTCCCCACCCTGTTCATGTTCTCTCTCTAAAAATGATGAAAGATAGATAGATAGATAGATAGAGTCACTTTTCAAAAGCAATATAGTAACCACTCACTGTGGAGAGATAAACCCATTGAATGAATTAAAAACTGAGGTGTACTGAGGTCTTGTGGCTTGGAATAAAATTGACACCATGCATGAATTAATAATGAACTGCTATATTCCCAAACCTTCAGACTCAAGTGAAGACACAAGCTCTGAAAACCTGCATTAGGTAACAAAGACATTGACACCGAACATGAATGTGAAATTAAAATTATCTCATGGATATTGCATTACAGTTTCAACAAATATGCAGTACAGTTGAAATTTTGCGTAACTAAATTAATAAAGACTATAAGTGAACACTTAACTACTTTATCTACATCTCAACGTTTTCATGACAAATTTGGCCAAATGCATTTTTAAAATTTCATTATTTGGCAAATGGGGCATCCTATCCTTGAGATCACTTTATATCCAGGATAGACAAGACTTCCAATCCTTTGCAAATACTTTCAAGAAAAAATAATTTTTCAGAAGGGAACCTGAGAATCAGAGTGTTTGAGAACTTGCTCACACTTGCACCGTTAGTCAGCATGGGAAGTGGGATTAGACCCCAGGCCCACTGCAAAGTCAGGGATCTTTCCATACACTGACGTTCATGAAATATTTCCATGGCCAAGGGACTGTTCTCACAAACCGTGGACTACATATTCATGTGTCACTAATTTCTCACATGAAACTATGAGATGGGTAACATTTTGGCTCTGCTTTCTAAATTAGGAAACTGCCACATCCAGGTCACAAGATCAGTAATCAGCAGCAATGACGTGTGAACCTGGTCTGGTGTCACAGCCCTTATTCTAATGCTCTACCTTGTACTGCCTCTCAAGCTACTATGGTACTTCGAAAATATGCTTAATCTCACTGTCGTTACCTAGTTGTTTCTATGAAACAAGTATCAGATTGGTAATTTTAAGTCACTTTTTTTTTGTCAGGGATTCAAGTATTCACACCTATAAAAGTAGAGCAGAGACAGCATTTTAAAATATTAAATACTTAACATTTAACATGATCTTTATTTGGATCCTGGCTCTTTAAAAAAGTTTAATGCTTGGCTGTCTAGCTTGATGTTAGGGAAACACCCTGAGGAAAAAACTTGTATGTTACTGAAAGTGCTGGGTCATGCCTGGGATTAAGAGATTCATTCCTCTCTCTGTATACAACTAGTAAATATATATGCATGCACTTTTACCTAGTTACAATTTTTACTTAATTATATATGGGAAAGTGAGTGAACCTCCTAATCACAGAGATAATAAATAGAAATATATATATATATATACATATATATGCATATATATGTATATATATAATAAAAGAATAAATGTGCTATATATATATATATATATATTGTACCTATTATATATAAATATATATATATATATATATATATATATATACACATACACTATAACTGTGTATCTCATTAACAACAATAACACGGTGAGAATGATTATATTTGTTACATAATTTCAGCAGGGTAGACATTCATATCTTCTTAATATGCAAAACCAAAAAGGTACATATTGCTCACAAGAAGTCTACATAGGTACACAGCTCAAAAGTAATCATAAAAATGTTAAGGTCTTTTATGTTATTACAGAGGTGGGAAATATTACAGAGGTGGGAAAGTGGCACGTGTTAACATACACATGGCAGTGATATCATCCAAGACCTGAAAAGCACTCAGTTTTTTGTTAGTGTGCTTGTTTTTCATCTTTCAATTCCCACTCTAATTTGTTTATTGTCCAGCGGGGACACAGAGAAGTTATTAAATTCCTCAAGGTCGCACAGAAAGTCACAGCTGTTCTTGGGAAAAGGGGCTTATATATTCCTGAATCCCAGCTAGCTCCTATGGCTTCCTGCATCGGATGGGTCCATGTGGAATGAAAGAATGCTCTTAAGCAAATTCCAATTATGGTTTATTAACTGCACATGTAGCATTTATCTTCCAGTTTCTAAAAATAGCAGAACCAATTAAACTGTCTGTTTAGCACTTAAGGTTTTTTTAACTTTTAATTTTTCTTCAGATAAAGCCTTTATAGAAAGATAAATGGCACATTACAGATATGAGGGGAAGGGAGGAAGCCTCACTTCCCTTCACTACCACCATCTTCTTTGACCATCACTATGAGGCAACAGTGGCAAGATCTTTTCTGCTCCTGAAGTGATATTATAACATCCTCAGCCAAGCAAACCAACCCATTTTAGGCATGATGGGTGGTAGTGAAAAATTTCTATTCAAGACGGTTGTTAATTTGAAATAAAAGCCCAACAAATTCTAATTTCTGTCCACTGTCAAAACAAGATTAAACAATTGCAGCAAGAAAAATAGCAGGCTGGTAAAAGGAGGCTTCACAACAGTATTTTACTTCATGCTTAAAACACTATCTATAATTCCCAATCAGAGCTATAAAAAGGGAGGCTCAATTTGATGAGAACTGTGTAGGGAATTATTACTTCTGAGATGCTTCTTTTAAGACTCTCCTTTACAACCATTCTATTAAAGAATCACATGCCCAAATGAGGGCCACAGAGAGTTAGAACTAGAATTTCCACATGGGATGTCTTCAATGAAAAAGAAAATGCATTAAGTATTTGCTCCAAGAGTTAAAGAGAGGATAGTGAAATGAGAGACATAGATTCTCAATGTGAGGGTTTACCATCAATGTCAAGAAACCACAAAAGGTCTCAGGAACAAAAGACTGGTGAGCAACCAGGGTCTCGGTTGCTCCGCTGGGAGTGGAGCTACATGCGAAGGAAGAGATTCTTCAAAACTGAGGCTTAAAGAAAAAAAAGAATTTTCTTTGTAGTACACTGCTAGGACTCAGTCCACAGTCTCTTGACACTTAATCTAGTTCCTTTTCCACCCTATCACAATGCTGTGAAATGGACATTACTCTTTTCCCTCCTCTAGATTTTCAACACCTTGACTTTTTCACTGTTGTAGTATCGTATTTGCATGTCTATCACCACACACCTACCTGTCTAACAAGAGCTGTGGCAACATTATAGGATGCATTCAGACTGTACAGTTCACTACTCGGTTCTGTTGAATGTGTATGGTAATTATTTGACACTTCTGAGAGGAGACAACCATCATGAAATAATAAAATTGCAATTATCTTATCAAATTTAATATTCTATATATGTCAGAACTGAACGTTTTAAATTGGAGAATGCCACTTCAGTGTAGCTGATTGAACTCAAATTCTTACAGTAATGTGCATTTTGTTACTTCTACTCTTAGTTTTGTCACTATATTAACCCCTTCTTTCCCATTGCCATGCTTTTATTTTTTTTCCTCCTTAGAAAAGTAGTAGAAAAGTAGATCCATTCCTTAGAAAAGTAGATCCATTCCTTACCAATGTTCAGAAATCCCTAATTAATGGGAAAGAATGCTAGCTCATACCCAAAGTGACAACAAACTGTGCTTGTATTTATAAGTCTAACTCTCAAATACCCAAGTCTCTCTTAATGTGTCTCACATAGCAAGGAAGAACCACTAGCAATATACAGAGTTAGAAACAATGTCATGCCATTAAGTAGTAGTTCATAATATGGACTACATGCTTTCTGGGTTAGGGAATCCTCACTAGAGAAGCCAAGATCTTTTATATTTTTTTTTCCTTTTTTTTCCCCCAGAAAACTAAGGCCCAGCGATTCTAAAGAATACGTCCCGAATCACTCAGCATTCTAATGATGCAGCAGAAAAAGAACAGAGAATCTTTTAACAATCAATCAGCTGCTTCTTCATCGAATTTCTACAACCAAACTGCCAAACACTTTCAAAAAGGGTTTTCTTCAATGGGTCTCCCTCAATGAGTCTCTATAAATAATTTTAAAAGAATTAATAGCCCCTGAATTTTATTATAGGGTCCCTTTCTCATTGATTATAAGTAGCTAAGCATCATGTGTTGCTTCTATGAGCCTCTGTGACAGGCTATGTGATATGTGATGATAGCATACGAAGGATTAACTGGGTTTTTTCAGATCACTAAGTAAAAGCAACTCCTCTAAATTCCCCTCCATGGAATACACCACCGCACTTGGGGCTATCCACTACCAGATTAGCTAGAAAATATTATATTGGGTTCTTTAGTCCTGCAATTGGGGAAGAAAGAATCTTTTCCATTTTTATTTTTAATGTTTATTTATTTGTTTTGAGAGGGGGACAGAGGGAGAGGGAGAGAGAGCCCAGGCAGATGCTGTCAACACAGAACCTGGTGCGGGACTCGATCTCACGAACCCTGAGATCATGACCTGAAACAAAATCAAGAGTCAGATGCTTAACTGACTGAGCCACCCAAGTGCCCTGGTAAGAAAGAGTCTGAAGCTCTAAATTGAAAAACAAAAATAAACACCAAGCCAAATTAACTGGAAGTAAATTTTGAGAAAAAGACACTACCCCCAAAAAGCAAAAAACAGGCACTGTGAATACTGCTTTTAAGGTTTGAATGCATTATAACATGGAATTTCAGAATCATACTGGAATTTCCAAGGGTCTACTGACATATTTGGAAGGACAATGTTGATCTATAATTGT
The DNA here is from genome assembly GCF_023721935.1 of Panthera uncia. Lineage (NCBI taxonomy): Eukaryota > Metazoa > Chordata > Mammalia > Carnivora > Felidae > Panthera > Panthera uncia. Next base: position 95,887,304 of record NW_026057577.1, read on the forward strand.
GTTGAAGCCATACAAATTAAGCAATTTATCGGCATTGATATATATATAATTTCTGTGCTTAATATCTGCTAACTTAATTGATGTGTTGGTCATCATCTATTACTGCAAAACCTTCTATCACTGGATTATTAAAAATTTATTATGGTAGGAAATTTGAGTGCCCATTTGGTTACAGTCATACAGAAAGCTTTATATTCACAAATGACTAATACAGATAGGCTTTTTCCATGGACCAGGACTCACTGGTCATTGCAATATTTTACAGTGGATATAACAGGACTTTAATGAGTAAACTTGCAAAGATCATTTATGTAGACAAATTCATTTCTGGAAAATATTACATGTGCATACACAGAAGTACAAAGGGAGGGAAGAGACACAACAAATATGAAGTTATAAGATTATGATGAAACAAAACGGATTGGCAGTTTTTCTGCAATAAAAGGAATAGAAGAAATAGAATATAAGATTCCAGTTATGATTGCTCCATACCAAGTTGCTATTCTGCATATTTCTTTTGATAAACATGTACAGATGAAAAAATCCTGATGTCATATTTTTGCTAAGATAATTTGTTTTCAATTGCCGATAAAATAGGATTATAAGTAAAATTGTAAAAAGCTAAGAATGAAATAAAAACATAACGGGCAATCAGAAAAATAACCACAGAGTGATCTGCTAATGGCTAATGACTCATTAAACCTAACATTTGCATCATAAACCATGTAGGCACTTTCAAAAATGTGGCCCCGATTAAAAGGTTATACACAATAACAAATATTCTAGAAAATGCCAGCAAAGCCATGCTTTACTGTAATAGACATTTAGAGTTGTGTCTAACATTATTGCATTCAAGCTTCAAATTTAGAAAATTGATTTATAACATTAATCTTTACTTGGGAAAATAACAAATGCTTATCATAATCAGACTGTAATTAAAAAACAAATAGTCTTGCAAGAGTCTCTTTTTACTGTAGTTTACAAGATGCTATTTCTACATTGAAAAATATGTTTTTTAAGTAACCATCAAACATGTTTATTAAAACCTAATTACACAGACATAAAATGTGCATTTTGATGCAGTGTTAGGACTAATCCCTAGTTTGATGATCTTCCTATCAACCTAACTTCAGATTAAACATACACACATACACACACACACACACACACACACACACACACACTTTTACTTTTTATCTGTTGTTGAGATTAAACACTCTTGGTAGAGTGTCTGATGGAATAATTTGATTAAGATAGTGTTTAGAGTTCCTATGCAAATCTAAAGGTACTTCTGATTTTTAATACAGGAAAACAGAAAGTCAGAATTAAAATATATTAATTATGCATCATTTGGAAGGACAGAGATGTTTACAAGTGGCATCATTTGAATATGGCAAAGGCAGACCATTCAAGGGAGTAACCGACATGTTTCCTATTGCGGAAGTGTCATGTGCTTTAAGGACTATTTACTTGCTCTTCCTGTGCATACTAAATGTTAAGTCTGCTGCATTATTTAAGTACTACAAAGACAAAGTTGAAATGCATACAGACGCACTTCATTCAAGAATCAATGATTCGATGTTTAGGTTTCTATAAATTGCCTAAGTGAGAAAGTGGTATCTGAGTAGTATATATCTGTATTTGAGGATTGATTCCATCACAAAAAGAGAATTGTTACACACTTTAGAAGAGGTTAAACATAACTTTGCCTGATAGTTTTCCGAGCTCTGGAGATTCTGGGTTTCCTATTTCTAAGAATTATGAAAAAAAAAATCATAATGATGCCTTCATAGGCAAACTATTCTAGCCATCAAAAATATATGTAATGTAAATGTATTACAGAGAGCCTCCTTATTTCATTCAGATTTTCAATATAATGTAGACAGTTTCTGAACAGTTGAAGGTTTCTTTTTCTCCTTTTCCCCCATTTGTAATATCTTAGAGATCATTTTATGCTTAACTTCTCAGAATAGCATACATAGAAATTCTAGTATTGCCAGGTAGAATATTATTATTTCTGAAAATTCAAGAACTCGTAGAAGCCCTGTTAGTACTCATGGTGGGTCATCATTCCAGGAAAATTCCTGGAATGAAATGTGAATAGAATAAATGCCAGTTTATGGGTTTATATTTCTGATCAAGGTTCTAGTGAGTTGCAGAAATATCCATAAATATAAGATTGGACAAAATGTTTAATCAACTTTAGATTTCTGAATGTCATATTTATGAAAACTTCTGCCATATACATAAATCAAGCAGGGCCAGTCGAATCACCTATCACATAAAATTTTATTTCCGCTGATTCAGTATCATGGTATTCTATAAAACATGTTCTTTCTTCATTAGAATTCCAGCTTTATTTTTGCTTTAATAACTATAAAATGGAACAGATACTTTCTCCAGGGTTCGTGAAGTTTAGGAGAGGCTCTTACAAGGTGGGTATTTTAAAGGGGATCTTCGAGTCTCCTCTGAAAAGGCACAGCGTCACGATTCTCCTCCCTCAAACACGGATGACCTATCTTATCTTCCTTTCTTTTTGTAAATTCTCTTTTACCTATGGTGAGCATAAACGTTAAGAATTGTTACTGAACTTCCTGCTGAATCCAAAATTATAATTTATTTTCTCAGAACTGCCTGGGTAACCTCTGTTTCATTGTGTGCTTCCTGCCTTGATTACAGTATATAAAACATGGATAAACCTGGCAAAATGCCCTTACTCCAAACTACTGTACATGAATCCCCATGCAGCTGAGGTCTTCTTGTACACAGTCAAAGGGATAGGAGCCTCTGCTCAAATGAGAAATCTATTAGTGACCGTTTATAGAGTCAGAATTTGGCTAAAACGTGAGTAAGTAATTTTGCTATCCTGCAAGAAAGTTAACGATGTGCTTTCGAAAGATCATTTTCCATGAAAAACAATGTTTTTGGAAAAAATGAAAGTCAACACATTCATACATGAAAATTTCCATATTTATTTATTTATTTTTACCTAACAGGAAGAGTAAAAATACACTTAGTTGTTATTTGTAAATATGTTCCCCGGAAGATGTCATCACAACATAAGATGTCAATGACTACTATAATTAGAATAAATGAGAGTCCCCAGAAACAAAAGCACAACAGTTTGTCACATTGCATGTACTGAGACACATACAGCTTTTTGGACTCCATTAATTCATTTGAGTCTTTTCTGTTTTGGATATCAGACACTGTTGAGCTACAAATGTGGGTTTGGATTTAAGAAAGAGTTGCCTCTGCAGAAACCAACTGGACCTGAAACAGTGAGACTGTGCCATGATAACAAGTAGGGAGGAGGAATCTTGGGCCACACAAGAAGACTGTGGCAGGGGAGTAAGAAGTGGAGAAGGAGTTCAGTTGTCTCTGAACACTGAAACGTCAAACTATCCTAAATTAGGGACTTTTCAGATCTAGTGAGCCATGGAAAGGGAATCATATTGGTAAGTTCCAGCCTTACCTGTTTCAAGGATACCTGATGATCTTACAGTCTAAAGAAGAGAATACATAGCCAAACTGGGGGTCTAGTTTTGAAATCAATCGCATTAGACTTTTCCTTTCTTAGAAGATATCACATCTATATCCATCTCATTAAGAACCAGAATCCTTACCTAGTCATGAGCCCTGGACATTCAGGGACTTTGAGTTAAGGCTAATACTGACAAGCCCCAGCTTTGTAATTTAGTAGCTCTCTCAGCTTCATGAAAAGAGCCATGTAGAATGCTTAAATAAACACACATGCAAGCATTTACCAAACAGGAGTGCTGACTATGTGTTAGCACCTAACATCCAATGCACTTAGAACTGATACCAGGGAGAAATTACACTCAATATCAGCTACACCTTAAGCACACCTAATACAGCATGTTTATCCAAACTAGAGAGATGTGGAATATTTGGGGAATCTGGGTTTTTAAATATTTCCCATGGTAAACATATCAATGTCACATGGCAAGTTTAATACACTTTATTGGGAAAGTTATGTATCATAAGTTAGACCCAACTGTATGAACTATGCATACTGATTATCTAAATTAAATTTGAATAGTTCAGCACATTTCCGGTAAATGCATAGTCATATACTTTTTTTCAGAGAATTTACTTGGAGAGAAATGAGTCTCTTGCTAATACCAATAAAAGGGATTTGAAAGCTGAAATGGTATCCAATCTTTTCCTACAAGGGTGAATGACCATAATCTCCTGTAAGTTAATACGGTCAGGTCTGTTCTGAAGGGACAGGGTCTGTCTTCAATTTTTGCAGAACAGGTTTGTAAATGATTTGGTCTTCTTCACTGCAGTGAGCATATTTATGGCTCCTCACCTTAATGTTATAATGAAAATGGGTTCAATTCAAAGTCTTCTATCAGTAATACTGGATAACAGGAAACATAAAAAAGAAAAAAAAACAACTCTAATGTTGGATTCATGTTACAGGCTCACAATGGCAATTCATCCTTAAAAGATTTTACTTTTTTTTCCTTCCCCCAACTGCTATGAAAACTGTGTACCCAGATAGATGATTAGATTGCAACAGATGTTAACTTCTTTATTACTCATATATAGAAAGAGGATACATACTTGTCAGAGATACACTCATCAGTAATATGAGGCTGTAGATAGAATTAGGGTTTACCTGCTTAACACTGAAATATTTCCTTTATGAGAGGGACAAAATAAAAGAAAACAATGCATGATCTCCCTCTAAGGCACTTTTATTTTGCAGATAACTTATTCTTTTCCTCATAGCTTAAACTCTTTAGTCATTCCTGATAAGCAGCAAGGCTTCCAAGAAAAAATATTATTCTGTGTCAGCAATGAAACCACATGGAGTGAAGATGAAAAATTGCCATTAAGTCCTCTGCAGCAGTTCTGACCCCTACTTACCCAACAGTGAGTTGAAGCATCGTCCTGGAACTTTATGCATGTCTTTATCCATCCCACTTAAAATTTCAGTGAGATCCAAACCCAGAGCTTTCATCCACCTGCCTATTCTTTACCCACAAAGCAAAACTTCTAGATTCACACTTTAAATGTTTCTTTCTTATGCAATATAAGTTCTCTGAACTTCTAATAATTGCGACAGGAACCAAATAACTAACACTCTTGAGAAGCTGAAAAGAACCCAATATACCATGTATAAAATCAAATGTCTTTTAAAATCCAAAAACTCAGACACATACATTACAAAAAAGAGATGCACTTGCTTTTGAGTTCAAAATAGTTACCCTAAACACTGTCCTCTGGGCAAGTACTAGATGGTGAACAATGGGCAAAGATGACCCAGAGTGAAATAATAATTTTGAATTAGAATTCTGGCTCTGTTCTTTGCCGTATTTATGACACTGGATGAGTTTCTCTAAATCTCTGAGCTGTGTTTTCCTTATGTATACAATAGGGATAAATACAACAGAAGTCTTTTATATGACTGGTACAAAGTTTAAATACTATTATTAGGAAGCATGCATGCATGGTTATATTGCAATAGGTGACAATAACCCCGAGACAATGAGAACCAACAATTATTGTTTTGAGTTTTAGGATCCATGTCCTATACATATGGAACTGGAAAATATGGTCTGTTTTTTTTGTTGTTGTTAAAGAGAAGAATGCTTATTTTATTTTATTTTAACTCAAGTTAGTTAACATATAGTGTAGTACTAGTTTCAGGAGTAGAATTTAGTAATTCATCACCTATATATAACACCCAGTGCTCATCCCAACAATTGCCCTCCATAATGTCCATCACTCATTTAGCCCATCTGCCACCCACCTCCCTTCAAGAAACCCTCAGTTTGTTCTCTGTATTTAATAATCTCTGATGGTTTGCCTCCCTCTCTGTTTTAATCTTATTTTATTTTTCCTTCCTTCCCCCAATTCATCTCTTTTGTTTCTTAAATTCCACATATGAGTGAAATCATGTGTTATCTTTCTCTGCTTATTTTGCTTAGCATAATACACTGTTGTTCCATCTGTATTGTTGCAAATGGCAAGATTCCATTGTTTTTGATCACTGAGTAATGTTCCATTATATATATATACACCCCGTTTTCCTTATTTATTCATCAGTCAATGGACATTTGGGCTCTTTCCATAATCTGGCTATTGTTGACAGTGCTGCTATAAACATTGGGGTGCTTGTGCCCCTTCGAATCAGTATTTTTGTATCCTTTGGATAAATGCCTAGTAGCGCAATTGCTGGGTCATAGGGTAGTTCTATTTTTTTTTTTAATTAATTTATTTTGAGAGAGCGAGAGAGAGAGAGTGAGAGCAAGCACCAGCATGGGAGGGGCAGAGAGAGAGGGACAGAATCCCAAGCAGGCTCTGCACTACCAGCATGGAGCCCTGCATAGGGCTCAATCCCACCAACTGGGAAATTATGATCTGAGCTGAGATCAAGAGTTGGATGCCCAAATGACTGAGCCATCTAGGTGCCTCAGGGTAGTTATATTTTTTAATATTTGGAGGAGTCTCCATATTGTTCTCCAGAGTGGCTGCACCAGTTTGCATTCCCACCAACAGTGCAAAAGCGTTTCCCTATCTCTACATCCTCACCAACATCTGCTGTTTCCTGAGTTGGTAAGTTTAGCCATTCTGACAGATGTGAGGTAGTGTCTCATTGTGGTTTTGATTTGTATTTCCCTAAGTGATGTTGAGCATCTTTTCATATGTCTGTAGGCCATCTGGATATCTTCTTTGGAAAAGTGTCTATTCATGTCTCCTGCCCACTAGTTTAGTGAATTATTTCTGTTTTGGGTGTTCAATTTTAAAAGTTCTTTAAAGATTTTGGGTACTAATAGAAAATATGGTCTGTTCTTATATGTTTTCTCTTGTCCTTGTAAGAGTAGCACATTATGGTTTACACTTTTGGCCCTTTGGAGCCAAAAGAATTCATTGCATTCATTATTTAAGTACCCTATGGACTGTATTAGTGTAAAGAAAGTCCCAGGAAGGGGTGTGTGTGTGTGCGTGTGCGCACGCGCGTGCATGTGTGTGTATATCTGTGAAAGTAGTCAACTAATTGCCTCTGAAACTTGACTGTCGTATCTGTCTTCTGAGGATCCATTGCACTTAGGCTGTGTAGCTGATTTCTATCTCTAACTTATAATTATTATGCTTTTTACAGGCTACTGATGACTCAAATCAGTTAAGCTTAAATTTGTCTCAAGTATAATGTAAAACACTACACAATCAGTAGGCAATAAGTATCTGAAGTTACCGAGAATATTAACTTTTAGGTAAAATAAACAAACAAAAAACCTCATAAATTAGAATCGTATTACTGGAAATAGTTAATTTATATCTTATTCTAGTTTGTACCCTATTTGTACTATGTGTACTTCTCTGACATAAAAACTTGGCTACTGATTTTGGTATACTGTATTTATTTGAGATGCAAGTAAGGCACATGCAGTACACGTGCCACATTTATTTCCAGTAAAATTTTATTGCACACCCATCTGTGATGATAGGTGCTGAGTAACCAGGTCTCAGGGCAGTACAATATCTCATAGAAACATTCAATATAATGTCTAGGAAAGGATGAGTTTGTTGGAAGGTAACAAACACACTGGCATCATGATGTCACATCATTCTCCAATGACAGTGTGCTCAGTAGATATTTCTGTGAATCTTCAAAGTGTGTTGGGCTGCCCAGTTAAGTGCTAAAGAACCTCCTGGAAGCAAGGTGTCTCTTGGGGCCACAGGGTACACAAAACTCAAGGAAGGAAATATATAATGTGGCTTCTGTAAAGGAAAGAGGCCAGATCTCTCTTTTATTCTCTTCCAAATGTGTGAAAAGAACAATGGAATCCCCGAAGGGACTCCAAGGATCATGAAAAATAAGGTAAAATTAAAAAAAAAAAAGACTTTCTGGATTTCTATAAATCTTAATATTAAAAAAAAATACACCAACATATCTGGACACAAGCAAAAGATTTTACACCCTCCCCACCAAAATAACACAACAAAATGCCAACAGTGACACATAATGCTTGCTATGATACTATGAAGCTAAAGGATTTTCTGGTTATTGTAACACAACACTGCACTCAGTCTAGGCTTTCCTCCTATCTAAAGATGCACTGTGCTAACTTTTAACTTATCTGCTGCTGATTTGTAGGTTACAACTAAAGCAGAGTTTACAATGTCACTTATTTGTGAGTGGATGAGCAACAGTAGTTTATCTTAACAGTGTGAGTTGCACAAATCAGACATTCCTGAAGTGATGGGTTTGAAAAATAAAAGGTATTAAATAAAAGGTATTAAAAATAAAAGGAGTCCCTTAAAAGCCTAGCCAGAGGCAAATAAAATAGAGATTTTATCCAACTGAAATTCAGTAGATTTTTTTAACCCCCCTCCTTTTTTTTTTTTTTTTTTTTTTTTTTTTTTTTTTTTTTTTTTTTGGCTGGTGTGTTGGCTTAGGGAAACTGACATTGTCTTTGTGTTTTACAGAGGCATTTATTTTTAGTTATATAGCTGAATCTCTCCAGCCCAATGAACTGTGGCTGTCTGTGGTATATTCAGCAGGAGGAAAAAAAAAGACACTTTGCCATTAGTTCTAAAAATATCAGTGACATGTCAGGGTCATCATCTTTATGCTAAGAACTATGGAGAGTTAACATAGAGATGAACTTATGTCTTTCACACTCAGCATCTTCGGTGCAAATGAAATTTTCAAAGAATCTTCCACAGTTTTTACGCTGAGTATGCATCTCAATTCAAAACCTAAACACAAACACACCTACAGCAAATGAGATGGCTGGAAAACGGTGTGAGATGGGGCATGTCTAAACTCCATATGGGGGGTGGAAATTATTTTAAACCCACAGTACCTTATTAATATCCATAATGTAATACATAACGTTATATACTTTAGATAAAATAATAAGATATTATACATATTCTAATTACTCATACAGGTTAGGTGGGGCGCTGGACTGAGTGAGCTACAAAATTCAGGCTGGATCAGGCTGTACTCGATTTGCAATTTGAGGCCACTCGCTTAACTTGACTGGACTTTAGTTTTCTCAACTGTGACATGACAAGGTGGGTATCCATGATAACTCATCCCAAAGTGAAAATTCCAAACTTTAGAAAAAGGAGTGAAGCTATATGCTTAATTACGTTAGTCCTATTTTCCATGAGGCACAAAAGTCAAATGTATATATGTAATATTATATAAATATATTTTTATCTAATAAATATATATTTATGTTATAGTCAAATATATAATGTTATATATATGTTATATATATATATATATATATATATATATATATATAATACTTGCATACAGGCACATTTATTTTTATATACAGGGATATGCAGAGTGATCTGGGGGCCTATCTAGTTTGCAAACAACAGACAAGAAAAATATTTAGGAAATTAACTTTGTGCAACTATGTTCTGAATGCATATGCATCAGTTTATGTAACTGATTGAAAAAGAAAACTTGCCACTGCACACAAATTAAGACGGCCACTATTAAAAAAAGGATAAGAGGGGCGCCTGGGTGGCTCAGTTGGTTGAGCATCTGTCTTTAGCTCAGGTCATGATCCCACAATTCCTGGTTTTGAGTGCTGCATTGGGCTCTGTGCTGACAGCTCAGAGCCTGCAGCCTGCTTCAGATTCTGTGTGTGTGTCTCTCTCTGCCCCTCTCCAATTTGTGCTCTCTCTCTTTCTTAAAAATAAATAAATCTTTATTTATTTTAAAGATTAAAAAAATCTTTAAAAAAGGAACAAGAACAATGACAACAACAGAAAATAACGAGTGTTGAAAAAGGATGTGTATAAATTGGGAAACTACACACTCTTGGTGGAATAGAAGATGGTATAAAGTGGAAAACAGTATGGTGGTTCCTCACAAAATTAAAATAGATATTTCAAATGATCCAGCAAGTACAGTCCATGGTATATACCCAGTAGAACTGAAACTAGGTTCTTGAAGGGGTGTTTGTACATTCATCTTCTTCATAGCATTATTCACGATAGCCAAAGGTAGAAGCAACCCAGGTATCTACCAAAGAGTGAATGCATAAACAAAATGTAGTATATACATACAATAGAATATTATTCAGACTCAAAAGGGAAGGATAATTGGGCACCAGCAACATGATGAATCTTGAGGACATTATGCTGGATGAAATAAGACGGAAGCAAAAAGACAGATACTGTATAATTTACCTAAAGTAGTCAAATTCATGGACACTGAAGGCAGAACACTAGCTGGTGGTGGTTGTAGGGAGGGGGTGGGATTGGGAGTTAGTGTTCAACGGGCACAGATGAAAAGAAATCTAAAGATGGACGGTGGTGATGCTTGTCCAACAAATGTGAATGCATTGCAGCTACTGAACTGCATACTTACTAACAGTTAAGGTGGTAAATTTTATGTTATATATATTTTACCAATAAAATGTATTTTGAAAACAAGGGGGGACCCGGGTGGCTTAGTCAGTTAAGTGTTCAACTTGATTTCCGCTCAGGTCATAATCTCACGTTCTGTGGGAGCCAGCCCGGTGTCAGGTTCTGTGCTGACAGCATGGGACCTGCTTGGGATTCTTTCTCTCCCCTTTCTCTGCCCCTCCTCTGCTCTCTCTCTGGTTTTCTTATTCTCTCTCAGACAAGTAAACAAAACAAAACAAAACAAAACAAATATATATACATACACACACACACACACACAAATTCAAAGAAATAAAAATAATAAATATATATTTATATATAATTTTATATATTTATTATAATAAATAATAAATAATATATATAAAGGAAATTCGACTTAAACTTGAATATATTAGTTGTTATTAATGCTTAGAGAAACAACATTTCATAGTGGTAAGTGGACACATTCTGGAATTAGATTGCCTGCCTTTGCATTCTGGCTACACCTTTCACCCACAGTGTGCTACTTTAGGTAAGTTCTCTGACTGCTTTTTCTGATCTGTAGAATGAGGATAATAATAGAGCTCTCTTTGTAGAATTCGCCTCTTTCTGAGGCTAATGTGTCAATATAGTAAGGCATTTAGAAAGATATCTGGAAAATATTAAGTGTGAAGTGTTGCCTTTTGCTATTACTATTAGTGTTTTCACAAATAAAATTCTGGGATGTCTTCTTTTGTATATGTTGTCAGGTTTATCTTCTTAGGTACAGCAAAGCTATCCGTTTTACTTGTTTGCCATTGAATTTGCTCACGATTATAAAAGGTTGATTTTTCTTAAATTTTTTAATGTTTATTTATTTTTTGAGAGACAGAGCATGAGCGGGGTAGGGGCAGAGAGAGGAAGACACAGAATCGAAAGCAGGCTCCAGACTCTGAGCTGTCAGCACAGAGCCTGATGTGGGGGCTTGAACCCACAAACCGTGAGGTCATGACCTAAGCCGAAGTCAGCTGCTCAACCAACTGAGCCACCTAGGCGCCCTAAAGGTTGATTGTTCTTAAATAAGAAAGGTAGAATATTTTCTTATTTTCTTTTTTTCGTGTAGTAAACAATATGTATTTTAAAATAATTTAGAAGTTTGGGAATGTGAACGGTCATTGCAGAAGACTAATACCTTGATCTCTGTGACCTGAAAAACTAGCAGTATCACCAATTCTTAAACAATCAGTAAAACGAAATATCACAGAAACAAAAAATTCAAGTTGCCTTAGTTGTGACTTTTTTTTCAATGATTGCACTTGCAACTCTTGCCATTATTGGCACATGTGTATTTACTAAATATTTTTCCTGAAAATTTCTTGGAAGATAGGAAATTTTCCATGACTTAAAGAGAGCATTACACTAACCCAGTGGAAGGTCTCTAAAGCAAAAACTCATTTGCTTGACAAAAAAAAAAAAAAAAAAAAAAAAAAAAGGCATTGCCTTTTTAAAGAGGAGGTGCATATGGTATAAAATAGGCTATTTTCAGAGTTCCTAAAGAGTGGGTTCTTTCAAAACGGACTTACTCATTTTGCATGAAATTTGGGGAGGCAGGGAAAGCAGAGAAGAGTCTTTAACAGCAGGAGGCAGATAAACTTGAATTATCTAAATCTTATAAACTTTCACCTATGCAATATGATTCTATACTATTTAAAGTGATTGATATGCTACTAACTGAATCACTAGCTAATGTAGCTGAGGTTTTCTACCCTCTGCCACTTCAGAGTGAACTGATAGAGATATCAAAGGAGAGAGAAGAGAGCTTTCCAAGATGGCTCTGAGGCTAAGAAGAAAAGAAGCTATCAAAATAATTTTTACATTTTTGCCTAAGGTAAGAAAGGCCTGTGAGAAGAAACCATATGCTTCAAAACACAACTGGAAACAGCAGAAGGGACAGAGGAATTCTCACTCTTGTACTTGGCTCTGGTAATATTATTCTCTTAGGGAGCAGCCTAAGAATCAACTACAGTATTTTTCTCAGATGCAACATGACTTATGAACATAGATATTCAGATATTGGAGAATATGTACCTTTAATATTATCTGCCTGAACCTGATGAACAGATGGCATAAACTAAAATCAGCTTACCACAAATAATTATACAAAATGAAAATTAGATGGATGAAACCTAAAATTTGATGCTTTTTATATTAAGTCAAAATTGGAAATAGATAAGCTCATTTATGTAGCTAATAAATTGAAAGCAGAACATCCATCTTATGTAAAAAGGAATACTCTGAAATGGGAATTAATATCCTAGTGCATAAACACTTTGAAGCCCAGTTACCTCCAGCCAGTCTATACTGTGTTTGAAAATGTTTCCCCTAAACGGCACAGGAAAACCTCTGGGACAAAAACATGATTCATAAAAAACACAAACCTCTGTGTGTGCACACACATGCACATTCATCACAGTACATGTCCTTAATAAAATAACAGAGTTGGAAAAGAATAACGAGTTGGATTTAGCTCAATTTAATTTATCAGTGCTTATCAGGCACCTACTATGTATAAATTCCTGCTTTAGAATAAGCCACAAAAATAATTATCTACTTGTGGGATTATGCTGAGTAATTTAAATAATTAAGCACTTTTCTCTTGCCCTGGGATGCTCAAAGTGGTTCGGAATCCCCATTTGACTAGCGTGTAAAGAAGCAACGAGACACAATGGGACATCTCTTCCAAGGACATGCCCTACTTTGTACTGCCAAGTTCGAGATTACAGAGTTGTCAACCCAAGAATGAACACCTCTGCTGCATTCTTCCCAGAGACCAGTGTTACCTCTACTAGAGATGTTATACCCCCAATTTAGGGCACAATGGCTCTCTTCAGTATAACCAGTGAGAAAAAGTAAGACCACTCACAGCTTATTCAAAATTCATAATCCAGTTGTTCTTTCTAACCTCCTAAGGACAATAAATTGGTGCCCTCTCATCATCTTGCTACCAGAGACACTTTGCATTATTTTATGGAAAATCTATGAAATTGATTTGTAATAAATGTCTATTGGAGGTCAAGGTGCAGCTAAGAGCAGCTGGGTGTCTTTTGAAAACAAGTCATGGCTGTTGTATAAAAACAAGCTTGAAACCATAATCACCCTTGAATGATCTCTTGGGTCAATGACAACTTAAAAGCTATATAAACCCAAGGAGATTTGGGGAGGCACAGGACAGCCTTTAAAAGCAAGAGCCAAATGAACTTGAATTATCAAAGATAACTGGGACAGCAGATTCAGTTAACTTCTTTATCAACTAAAATTAATGTACTGACAAATTAAAAGCAACAGTGAATTACATGCATTCCATATCTGGCAGAGACATCACTTGGAAAAAAAATAAAAAGAAGATGGATAATGAAATGTTTTATTTTAATGTTCCCAAGAGATACATTTGAAAAATACACACATATATCAGCAACATGCACATAAGCTATGCCTTTGACATTTAGAAATGAAGCATTTCAACATACAGATCTTCTGTAACTTAGGATGGGGTTGCATTCCACTGCAAGTTGAAAATATTTTGAGTCAAAAATTCATTTAATGCATCTAGCCTACTGAATATCATTGTTAGGCTACTCTAAGCATAATCAGAACACTTACAGCACCCTACAGTTGAGCACAATCATCTAATACAAAGCCTAATTTATAAAAAAGTGTTAAATATCTTATGTAATTTATTGACTACTGTACTGAGAGTGAAAAACAGAATGACTGTATGGGCACAGAATCGTTGTGAGTGTAGTGGTTGTTTACTCTCCTAAAAGCGTGGCTAGCTGGGAGCTGTGGCTGGCTGTCACTGCCAGCATCACGAGAGAGTATCACCGCATATCATTAGCCCCAGAAAAGATCAAAATTCAAAATTCAAAGTACAGTTTCTACTGAATGCATATGGCTTTCACACCATCATAAAGTCGAAAAATCATAAGTCAAACCATCGTAAGTCACGGACCGTCTGTACAGGCTTTTTCAGGAAATTTGATATTTTGATTAGATTGACACAAGATACCTGTTTCCAAGAAGAGCTATACCGTAGTCCCCCTTTATCTGTGGGGGATACGCCCTGAAGCCTTAAGTGGATGCCTGAAACTGCAGAAAGTACCAAATGCTATATATCCTATGTTTTTTTCCTATACATACATAGCTATGTTAAAGTTTACTTTATAAATGAGGTTCGATAAGAGATGAAAAAATAACCAATAATAAAATAGAATGATTAAATCCATATACTGTTATGTGGATGTGGTCTGTATCTCTCTTTATATCCTATCGTATTATACTCAGCCTTCTTGCGATAATGTGAGATGATAAAATGCCTATGTGATGAACTCAAGTGAGGTGAATGACGTAGGCACTGTGGTGTAGTGTCAGGTTACTACTGACCTTCCGACAATATGTCAGAGGGAGGATCATCTGCTTCCAAACTGTACTTGACCATGGGTTACTGAAACTGCAGAAAATGAAAGCATAGGTAAGGAGAGACTGCTATACAGGCTTTTCATTTTAAAGCTCCAAACAGAACCCAAATGATAAAGTGTATATTTTGAGTTTGACTACTCAGAAATTCCTTTGTTCTGGTGTTTACTCAGTGAATAAGGAACTCTATGTAATAGGAATTTCTTTGGTTTCTCAAAAGAAAAAAAATCAACATTAATGAGTTCATATAACACTTGGGAAGATGGCATGAATATAAGAACAGATAATTTGAGGGGAGCCTGGGTGGCTCAGTCAGTAAGTGACTGACTTGGGCTCAGGTCATGATCTCACGGTTCCTGAGTTTTAGCCCTGCAGCAGGCTCTTCCAGCAGAGAGCCTGCTTTGAATTCTGTCTCCATATCTCTTTGCCCCTCCCTCACTCACACTTGCACACACATGCACTCTCTCTCAAAAATAAACATACATACATACATACATAACATACATACATAAGAATAGATAATTTTGAGAATTAGAAAGGTTAGAAAGGGACCTATGGATTAATTTATGATCATACATTGCTTTGTGTCATACTACTATAGGCCAAAAACACAGATTCTATTTTTCAGGGGGTGTGTCAGGAAGGATTGCAGTTGACATATTCAATCTTCCTCTATCTCCTCTCCTGTTTGCTAACAGCATTCCAGTTCTCTTTGAAGAAGCTTCTCTTCTCCAACTTTAGCCAACAGTGTTTGGGAGGGGATGATTCTATAGCAGATCCCTGTCATAGACATTTAACCCAAGTCTAAATGATCATAATCACTGTAGTTCTGGGATTAAAAGTGCCTAAAACCCAGCCAATTAGAGGGCCAGGACTCTCGCTGGAGCTATGGTAGAGTATAGCTTTTATGTTACCTTAGCTGGAATCCCAGATATAAGTCAGCCTGAGAACAAAGGTAACATAGCAGAAAACAGAATCCATATCTGGGTGGGTAGGAGAGAGATAAGAAGGGAAGGAGAGAGAAGAGGGAGAGAGGCAGAGAGGGAAAGAAGAGAGATCAAGAAATTCTTGGTATCGTTGTTCTTTGAACCCCAGTATTTAAACCGTGCCTGAAGCCATCCATATTCACTCCTTGATCTTCCTAATTACATGAGCCAACAAATTCTCTTTCATGTTTATGCTAGTTTGAACTGCAGTTCCCCTCATTTGAAACAGTAAACATCCTGACCAGTATAGCTATGCAGGTTTGAGAGTGTGTAGTATGCTTGTTGAAAAGGAAAGAGAATGTTCCCACCCCCATCAGCTTTCCAAGAACAAATTCTGTTCTTGTATTACCGAGGAATCACTCAAGGGCATTGCACTTACTCCCCTGCTATTCCTTTAATATACCTTTCTTGGTGATCCCCTGTGACCCTGTAATATGATTATGGACATTGATGATTTACAAGAAGTGAAAATTCAATTGGAATGATTCAAAGTGACTTTGATAAACTACAATCTGGGGGACATGCGTATTCTTAAAATACACATTTTCATTGATTACCTATGTCCCTAAGCAGTGAAGAGATAGCAAATTATAAAGCTTAAAACCGTTACAGACAGGGATGGAGGAAGACTTTAAAACATGTTATAATTGGTTGGAGAATGATTCACCTAGTGAATATTCCAAAATGAATCAGAGTTCCTACATACCAAAAGATCCATTTCCCTTTTGAAATTTACATAGAAGAAAATTGAATGCATAGATGAGTGGACGACTGAACTGAGTTTGATGTTTCTGCATTGACTCAATTCATGACTCTAGTCCCTAAATTACCCATTCTTTTGATCCTGAATTAAGGGCAAATTTGGACTCTAGGGCATATTCTCTCCCTGGCCTGTGAACTACATGAGGATAAAAGAGATAAAAGGAATCTTGCTGAGATTCTAATTTAATGACTTCTCTCAGAAAGGAAGAAACTGAGGTACAGAAAGTTTCAATATGATTTGCCCAGAGTCCTGCAACCAGGTAATGATAGAATCCTTCAGAACTTTCCTATCTTTTGTTCTGATAATGAGATTCAGAGATGTTCAGAATGCTGTGTTTCATTACCAAGGGAAAAAAGATGGATATGTCTTTTACTCAAACAATAAGTGACTGGGCATACTTAACAATTTTTTCTTCAATTAGAGGAGAAGACAGATAGGTGGAAGATGGGTTTTCTGGAACAAAAAGAGTGGGCCATTTCAAGAAAACAAATGCATTAGAAAGAGAATTTTTGAATCTCTATATGAGCTGGAAAGCTTTTAATACTCTATTTTTAAAAAATCATTTAACCTGTTGTTCCCAGCTTCTATTTTATTCAGTTGTATACAATATATTGCCAAATTCTCCCGCTCTCTGGGCTGTTTTCAATTTCTCACCCCACTTTTCTTGTGCTCTCTCTCTTCCACTATCCATGGAAATCTGACACGCTGTCAGAAAGCACACCTTCTCATTCCGCTCCCCCCTCACCTAAAGAAATTCATTTGCGTTTCCACAGCTGCCATATTGGTCTCTGACAATATGAATCTGAACTTGCTAACGGTGAATTTGATTTAATATCAGCACAGATGTGTGCAGCTAAATAGATCCATGCATCAGGGTTCTAATATCGGAAGGCCATTTTGAATGAGGTATACCTAAATTTCAGTTCTCACATTATACTATCAGCACACATTGGTGGTTACCAAGGTAGTAGAAATTTACAGCATATCTGGTTCTAGTCTCATTTTAGCCACAAACTGGCTCTGTCACCCTGAGCACCCATATCTTTCCTCTGGATTTCTATTCCCAACTATAACTGAAGAGGTTAAAGTGGGCATTTTATTGACTCATAAATCTTAAAAATACTTGGTGAATTCCTACTATATCTTTGACATATTCATTAGTGAGAGAAGATAAGAGAGCCACAATGCAAACTTCCCTTATGGAACCTTCAAGTTTAAGATCACATCAATCCCTAATTTTCAGTGCATTCTTGTTTATAAAGAGCCAGCTGTTTAGGATTTTTTTTTTTTAATTTTTGGAAAAAAAAAAGGCCATCCTACCAAGAAGCCAGAAGCAAGCACGTAACAGATTTGACCTAGTATTTTCAATTCTATTAGATGGTTTATTAAACCCAACAGTTATTTTTTCATAACTCACTAATATACTTCTTCAAAGAACTATGTTGGCAAGGCTTTATGCTCTGATTTAATTCTTTTTAAGCCATAGAAAAAGCTACCACCTCCCCTCCCCAAATTTTGAGGAAATGTTCACTGACTGCAGCCTTAGGAAAAACACTTGCTATCTGGTGCCTGCTCCCAAAAGCACCCTTGAGAAAGGAGATGTTATCCTAGGGGTTCTCAGACAAGAGCAAGAATAAAGGAATAAAGCACAACAGGATTGGGGTAGTGACCTGGGCTATTCTTTTCAGTTTCCCTTATTTCAATATAGAATACCTAACTTCAGAGACTAGTCTTCACACAGAGAAAACAAACATTAAAAATAATAAGTAGAAGAAGATCCTGAAAGCAGGATCCTGAAAGCCCAGGTACCTGAACCATGAAGACAAAGACCCTTTGCATAGTTTCCAATCGTTCCTCTCTGGCACCACACTGTCTAGTCATATAAAGCTGTAATTGAAACCATGTGGTGTGTGCACAGGACTCATTACAGGCTTCTCCAGAGTAATCTCATAGCAGAGTCCTGTGGGGAGTCTCTGACAATCTTGGGGTCAAGATATTGTCGCTTAAATATGTGAAATGACACACGAACTTGTTTCCTTGGGGAAAACGAAACTGGTTTGAATTTAGTGTGTGTGGATAAATACTCCTGTCCCCAAGTACATGTTTATGATTTTATTGACATCCTCTATGAAAGAGGAAATACATTTTATGAAACAGCTTAGTGATTCATTTCACAATATAAAAGGCAGCCATTATAATAACGCTCAAAATGGTGATTTTTAAAATAAAAAATAGGAAATCCTAAATTCTCGCAAAATATTACATTAACAACGGATATCACCACACTAAAGAGTCAGAACAGTGAAATATGATGTGATATTAATAGTAATATCCCACAGAGAAACATCCTTAGCTTTTGACTAATAAGTCATACCACCCATTAAGGTACCTAATTTAGCGCAGAGCAAAAGTCATGAAAACCAAGCCGAGTTAAGGCAGGCTGAGAAGGAGGCAAAGTTGAGAACACACGTTCTGCTTCAAATCTGAGTCCCCCTCAGGAGCAGAGATCATATGCTGCCTCAGAGCTACTTCCGTTCTTCCTGAATGCTCCCAGTATCAACTATTTCTTAAGAATTACCAGCCCAGGGGCACCTGGGTGGCTCAGTTGGTTGAGCGTCCGACTTCGGCTCAAGTCATGATCTCGCATTCTGTGAGTTCGAGCCCCGCGTCAGGCTCTGTGTTGACAGCTCGGAGCCTGAAGCCCTCTTCAGATTCTGTGTCTCCCTCTCTCTCTGCCCCTCCCCTGCTCATGCTCTGTCTCTCTCTCTCTGTCAAAAATAAATAAACATTAAAAAAATTTTAAAAAATTAAAAAAAAAAAAAAAAGAATTACCAGCCTAGAGTGGTGCCTTGGTGGCTCAGTCGTGTAAGCGGCATCCAACTTACCACTCAGACATGATCTCGTGGTTTGTGAGTTCAAGCCCCACATTGGGCTCTGTGCCGACAGCTCAGAGCCTGGAGCCTGCTTCAGATTCTGTGTCTCCCTCTCTCTCTCTGCCCTTCCCCTGCTTGTACTCTGTCTCTCTGTCTCTCTTTCGCTCGCTCGCTCAAAAATAAACAAACATTAAAAAAAAAAAAAAAAAAGGAAAAGAATTACCAGCCTAGAAAAACCCAGAGACTTCAGATTAGAAGTATACATATACGGAAAAGTCAAAGAACAGCATATAGTCCTGAGAGTCTTACTTGCTACATCCACTCCTCATATATTCAAGAAATATTTACTGCACATCAAATGAAAGATACAGTTTCTTGGTGCAAGTGAAGTAACAGGAAATTGGACAAGGTCCTTGCTCTCGTGGGACTTATATTCTAGGAGGAGAGAGATCATTAACAGGGGCACAAACAAGACACATTTTGAAAATAATGAGCTTCAAGTAAAATAAAACAAGAAAATATGATTGCATGTGTTAAGGGAGGAAGAAAGCAAGAAGAGACATGGGAGTTGTTTGATCGAAAGAAGTCTCCAGAAAAGTGAGGAAGAGTGTTCCAATCATAGGGAAAAGTAAGGAAAAGCAAGTATGAAGTCCCCTGGGCTAAAAATTAGCTTGCATTTTTTGAGGAGAATATAAAGAGTGTTTTATATTATATATAAAAATAGTTTTTAAAGAGTGAGCAAAAGGAAGAGGTGCTATATTTGAAGTTAGAGAAGTACATAAGGGCCAGGACATGAAGATATTTGGAAGCTATTATGAACTGCTTTTGCTATCCTTCCTTCCATCCATCTATGCAACTACATGCTTTATTATGGACAAAGAGAATATTTTATTTTTTCTTAATGAAAATAAGACTTAACTCAGTATTCATCTGAATTATAAAATATCAAAATACCAAAGAATTTTTATACAAACACACATGTGTGTGTATACACAAACATACAAACACATCTTTCCTGTGTATGCACTCAAACACAAATGTAGCCAAGCTTAGCTGTTATTAAAGTCAGGAAAGTAACCTTCAATCCTGTTGAGCTATTGTGTCTGCAAAGGGTCTGGAGCCACCACACATGGGAGCCTGGGAGCATCCCACCCACCTTCACCTCCTGCTCGCCATAAATCCTCATTATCATGTTGTCAGCACCGGAGTCTCTTAACCTTTTCAGTGCCCAGGCTGACAGGCAGGATCTGCTTATTAATTTGCCAATGCTTCATTTCACTGCTGTCTGAAACACCAAACTCTCTCTCTCATCCCAAAGACCAGTACTAAGTACCCCACTAAAAGCAGTGAGCAAATGCCACAGCACTGTCTTTTTTTGTGTGTTTGTTTTTTGTTTTTTAAGCTTTTACATCTAAATTGGCCACATCACAATTTTAGTTGGGAAACTGATTTGGAAATGTCTATTTTCCCACACCTGTGAAACACATATAAATGTCTTATCAGGTAAGAAGGTGCAGATAGAATTCTTTTATGGATTAAAGACAATTAGGATACATATGGAAGTGAAGCATCTTTACAAATGGTGAACTCTTGTTTTTTTCTTTTTTCTTTTTTCTTTTTCTTTTCTTTTTGCATTGGTCTGCTACTGAGAGTAGGTTCAGAAGCATAAGAACTTGGTTAGTAAATCTCTTCTGATCATCCTTCAGCTGCCATGGGAACTCATATGTACGTTTACCACCTTGCATTATAAAGTGATATTACTGAAATTAAGGAATTCTAGTTTGTATTTACTTGAGCATGTAAACTTTCTTGATACATTTCTGCAAAACCAGTTTCTCTGATAATAAATGCATTTAATTTTCATTCTAACATGGTATGCATTGCTCCCTGGTGCTATGTGTTGGCTGACAACATCAGCTTTTGCACATCCCTAATCAAATTTTGTCTAACAAAAAGCTGAACTAAGCATATTTGTTTTCCTATTTATAGCAGCATGTGCTTACATAACATATGAGAAAGCAAGATTTTTAAAAAAAAATGATCCAAATCTTAAAATGCATCCATTATGTTTAGTTTAAATAAAAGCTATGTTCTCCCATTAAACAAGAATATTAAAAACAATTGGAGACAGACAGAAGCTTATTGCTCATTTTCCAACCAGTATAATCACTGTGTTCATCCACAATAAAATAGAACAGCAGGCAGAAATTTATTGCTCCTGGGGAAAATTTGCTTCCTCACCCTCCCCATTTGCACAATTGCCCTGGCACTGCTCCCTTCTCACATGCACCATGTCTTTGGTAGCACTAGTACAGTAATGAATTATTACAATGCAGCCGGGTGGGGGGGGCAGGCCATTGTGCTGCATATAAGCAGTGATTTTGCCGTATCAATAATTCTGACTGCCACTGGGAACCACTGTAGCTGAAACAGATGTTTCATGTTGATAAGTAGGGACTGGGAAAGGAATTTTTATCCCACTGTTCATTTTTCTCTATTTCCACTACCCATACCTGGCAGCAGCTCCTCTAGTACAGCTGTCTCTTGCAAGCCAATCTGTTCAATCCAGGCTCCTAGGTCTCATTGCATAAATCAAACCCAGCCCTGGACAAGCCACAATCTCAGAGTACCCTTGCTGCTTTTCTCGGTGGAAACGCCTCTGTCACAATGAGAGACGCTGGGCCAATTGTGCTTAAATTAGTGCATTGTCACAATACATTAAGAAAGACAGCAAGGGTAGGAGTTTTTTGTTTTTTGGGTTTTTTTTGAATTCTGCATTAACTGCTTTGTACAGAGAGTCACATATGTGGCATTTTGCACAAGGCGTTCACCTTCAAATGAAGCATTTGGGAGAAAGCCCAGAATTTTCGTGGGGAAGCAGTTCCATGTGATTCCAGTCAGGTCAGGCACTAGTTTGCAAAGCATTCCCAGGTCCCTTTTAATGGAAATAAAATTTTACTGGCTCAGCCTCAGGTCAGAGATGCTGGCTCAACTATGGGTTGTAACACTTTGGTAGCTTGGTGAGGATCAAAATTCTTGCTAAGTTAACTAGAAAAAATAAAAGCCAACCAAACACTCAGGTCCAAACTATTGTAACATTCTTTAATGTAGACTAATTTAAATTCAATTTTATCTTACTTAAATAACTAAGTACATGTCATACAGTAATAATTTAAAACAGTTACCATTTATTTAGTACCTATTACAGGCCAGGGATAGTGCCAAATTCTTAACACATGTTGCCTTATTTAACTCTCACGATAATCTTTGGGGTGGGATTTTTTATAGCCATTTCATGTAGTAAGAAATTAGAGAGGTTCTCAGGCTTACCTAGGACTATACCACGTAAGCTATAAAACCAGGTCTCATATGTTCTAAAGCCCACCCTCTTGTCCACTTGTTAATTCTTTTTTTTTAAGTTTTATTTATTTATTTTTTAAGAAAGAGGGAGCAGGGGAGGGGCAGGGAGAGGGGGGGGGGAGAGGGTGAGAATCCCAAGCAGGCTCTGCACTATCAGCATAGAGTCCGATGTGGGGCTCGAACTCATGAACTGTGAGATCATGACCTGAGCCAAAGTCAGACATGTAAATGATTGAGCCACCCAGGTGCCCCCCCACCCCATTTGTTGGTTCTGGTCCCTGTGAATAATATCGCTGTGTGTGTGCGCATGTGCACTTTAAAGGTTGAGATGAGATGAATGAAAAAACTAGGATGGCTGTTGTCACAGAAGTTACACATCGAATAGGTATCAACTCTTCAAAAAGTTTAGGTGTTCACTGAATAACTTTTACACTGTTGTATGCCTGAAGATCGTCACAATAAAAAGTTGGAGAATTATTAGTGATAACGGTTCAGGCCAAATGTGAATGAAGGAAGGTGAAGTCAGGTTTCTGGACTGTGTGAAAAACTATGCTGGTGGAGAACAGTGTACCAGGTCTGAGTCATATATTTAGGATGGCATAAGAAATTAACACACTTTAACTGGTTCAGGAGAAGTGTGGAGAGAGCTTTAAATCACAAACTTTCCAAACTGGAAGGCAGAGTGATTTAAATGATGCCAAACAAACAGAGGAAATGGGGCAAAGTGCCACTATCTATATTTGTAGATCTCTTCTGGGCTTTAGAGGTAGGGCACCAGGAGGGATGCTGAAGTGGACTAAACATATTCTTTTTTTCAGTCTAGTCTGAATGGATCCAGTCAATAAACAAAAAATGAGGTAAATGGATTTTCAGTGTCCCTTCAATTTTTGGAGTCCAAAGCTGGGAGGGTGGGGGAGGAACCTCAGCAAAAAGCAGAATTCAAAGTGTTTATATATAGTTTTTTCATTGCAACTCAAATCATTTTTATTTAAATATCAGTCATTAATTAATATTGGCAAAACCTGGTTACATGGAAACAGGAAGAATCTATACTCCGATTGCTCAGCTTATCACTAGACCAGCAGCTGAAGATGTCCACCAAACCCCAGGGAAGATTAAACGTTTCACCACAACATTATTATTTACAATGGCACCATTTAGCCACGGCAATTAGCATGTACATAAGCACCGAGAAGAAACCAGGCCAGACTGAACAGACTGCAGTCAAGAGTCCTAAAATGAAATGGCTTCTCTCCATTTTTCTTTATGCTCCATTTGTGGTGTCCGGACGAGGGATAGTTTGGGCAGCCACAGCATGGAGTATGCAACATCCCAGCCAACATACTGAGTCTCCTGAACCAGGCAAGCAATAGCTAAGGAGTTGGAAAATCATGGGTTTTGGACTCTAAAGACACTTTGAACTCTGCACAATTCCAGGTTAGAAACTTGGCCTCTCCACATTTTTCACCTGTAAAATGGGGATGATAAGACCTGCCTTGTAGAGTTGTGGAAATCGTAACATATACATACAAGGTCCTTTTGACAACTGCTCTGAGTTATCCACTACTGTGTTATTCTTCATAGTTCTTACCTCTGTCTTGGAAAGGATCGTTTTCGAATTGCTTGCTTATAATTTGTTCCCCCTTCTGGATTGTATACTCATGAAGGGTGGAAACAACTTCGCAGCTATACTTCTGTCTAAAAGTAGGACAAAACCTACTTAATATTTCGAGAATGAAGAAGCAAATGAACAGCATAACTTTGTTTCCAATTATGAAGACACTAGACAATGTATTTGTTCACATTGGTATTGTTTATTTACACTCTAAGAAATCTGGAGACCTCTAAAAGTGATTTTGACTGCTATTATGAGTTTTACTACTGTTATTACTATGACTACTAGTATACCTCCTACTACTACTGTGAGCAGGTAATACTGTTGGAGCACCATATAGCAATTCTTTCTAGGTGCTTTATATATAACAACTCTTAATTTTCATCTTAATCCTGTAAGATAGTTGCCATCATTATACCCGTTTTTCCAAGTGGAAAAACTAAGGCACAGTAAGTTTGAGCCTATGATCACAAATCTCAGTGAAGGAAAATGTGTACAATTCAATATTCACACTGAGTCTGATCATACTCATTTTGTGGCTGTTTTTCCCGGAACACTTTTTCAGTAATTTGTTTTACTATTGGCACAAATGCTCATTGGCTGCAAAAGTTGACTGAGCTTTTTACTTTCTGTCAAGTATTTCAGCCATAGATTAGAAAAGATTCAGAGTTCCCCTCCTATTTCCAGGTCAGTATAAACCATTAATAGCATGCTCTCTGAATGAAAACACCGCCAACAATATGATAGGACCTGGTGGAAGCTGGAAAATTCTGGAAGACAAACCCACTTTTATTCATTTAGGGGCAGTGATCTACTTCTGGGCAAGTTCTTGGTCTACAGGAGGAGTAATCTGGGATGCGTCTTTTCACTCGCATATGTTTCCAGTGAGATTACTTCTGCTTTTATCTTAGTCATTGGCTAGAAGTAGTTTCTGATTTGTTTCCAGACATTTCATTAGTTTTATACTGAAACTTGATTGTCCCCAAATATCTAGCTTTTCTTGGTTGAGAGCTCATTCATTCATTTCATATATGAAAGTCACCAATGTAATTTAAAAAATTATTTATGTTTTATTTTTGAGACAGAGAGAAACAGAGCATGAGTGGGGAAGGGGCAGAGGGAGAGGGAGACACAGAATCTGAAGCAAGCTCCAGGCTCTGAGCTGTCGGCACAGAGCCCGACACGAGGCTTGAACCCATGAAATGTGAGATCATGACCTGAGCTGAAGTCGGACGCTTAACCAACTGAGCCACCCAGGCACCCCACCAATGTAATTTTTTTTTTTACATGACAGAGTTAAGGACAAGTCTGTGTGTGTGTGCATGTATGTGTATGACTTTGAGAAAGATCTACTGGATACTTGTTATGTGGAAATAGGAGACAAAATTAATATGATGTTTCTTGAGACTTTGTGGTTTCTCTTTATGACTAACGCAAGCTGTTAAAAATATGAGACTGACAGTATTTTCTCGATTTAGTAAAATCTCTTGAGATTATCTTATTTATCTACCACCCCAGTACCAGTACTATGAATTAAGGGAATATAAAATATAATTAATAAACATTCATTTGTCAATAAATATGCTAATATTTTAATGCTATTTTGAGTAAGTCTTTTTGAAGTTAATGAGTTAACTTCAAAAGGATAAAAAGACATGTTTTGAGTAATCATAAGTCAGATTAGATACCATTAAGTAAAACACTTTAAAATGCATAAACCATAATTGAATTGTCTTTTTTTAACTTTTAAAAGTTAAAGAGTTACTGTGTATAATAAGCTCCTTTTTCTCAAATTAAAAGAAATATTATTTCACTAATACATTAGAAGTTCATAGTAAGAAAGACATTTTTTAAAATTAGTTAAATTGTTTCTCATAAGTACTTGTATGATAATGTTCATCTGTTTTAGAACAAAAATATTTTCTAAATAAAATTTCATTATAAGTTTCCCACAACTATAATCCATCTGCCATGAGAATTATTAAGTGTTTTTTAAAAGTTTTAAAGTAATAAAAACAAAGGATCCATGTATCTATTCACAAATTAGTTATCAAACTTCAGAATGTAGTCTATTTCAGGTTAGGTATATAATAGACCAGGGGTCAGAAAACCTTTTCTGTAAAGGGCCAGGCAGCAAATATTTTAGGCTTTGCATCAGATGGTCTCACAGCTGTGACTTCTCAACTCTGCCTTTTTAGGGCAAGCAGCCATAGACAATACATAAACAAATAGGCTTTTCTTAGTTGCTCTGCTAACACTTTATTTACAAAAACAAGCTTTGGACTAGATTTGGCACCCAGGCAGTAATTTTCTGACCACTACCACACCAGCACCACCAAATGCATGTGGAAGACAGCTATTACTACATGCACACTCACTTTCTTGGGTTTCATGATTCATTACATCAAAGTGGAGAAGGGATGGGAAAAAATGTGCTTTAAATGTCCTGATCACTTGGAAGGCTCTCACGGAATAAGACCCTTATCCTCGTCTCCTTCTTGATCTAAATGGCCACTATTCAAAGGTCATTGTTCAGCATGACCTCTTGTGCATTTGTCAACTTCTGTACACACAGCAACTTCATTTTTAGCTTAGAATGAATAGGGTTTAATAATCCATTCCTCTATAAGCAACTTGAACAGCTCCAAGGGGAGAAATCTAAATATATAAGGTAGGATTCCTATGTCTTCATTACTGACCTACAATAACAGGACAGCTTGCATAACTAACAGGACCTTTACACTCTGGGGATTAAGCATGAGAACCGTCATTAAAGATTTGACTTTATGCAATTTCTTTTTTTACCCATCTAGTAATTCTAAGACATATGCAAATAATACTATTTTTGAAAAATGTCTCAGAAATCTAAGTCTCTAATACATTTTGAGTTCTTTTAAAAATGAACTTTTATTATTTTTATTGGAAAAGTTAACTTGTTCATTTTATAGATTTAAATAAAACAAGAAATAATAGTAACATTACATTATTTTTTCTGATAACATAGTTAAACTTTCATAAGATTGATAGCATCAAATGTTGGCAAGATTTTAGGGAAATGGACATCTTTTATTCTATTGGTGGAAGGTTGAGTGACATACTTATTTTAAGGGCAACTAGATAGTATTTATTTAAAACTTAAAAATGACATTCTTATAATCTACCAAATCCATTTCTAGTTATCAACCTTAGCCACCCACACATGTGTGCTGGGGTGTTCATCGCAGCATTTTGTGTAATTAAAAAAAATTGCAAAGAATATGAACATTCACCATTAGTTAAGGGTTAAATAAGACATTATTCATTAACGTAATCTAATGCTATACATAAAAGGAATATAAACCTAGTGATGTATTTCTTCCCTCTAATTTTGACATGACCCTCTCTCAGAAAATATTAGATGAAAAAACAAGTCAAAGAATGATAGGGATTTATTAAAAAAATGATTAGATGCAGCAAAGTGAAGGAAGAGAAGGAAGAGTTTAAGCTGGCCTATAGAGGGTTCTCAGAGTGGAAGAGATTTTTTTTTTTAAGAAAAGGAAGAAGCATGCATTGTTTTCCTCTCGCCGCCCCCCCACCTTTGTTATAACTGAATTTTTAAAACAAAAACCCGAGGACCAGGAGCTTAAGAGGTTGACCCATGGATACATGTCAGTAAGTGGCAAAGAAGTCATCAGATTCTAGGCAAACCTGACAATGACACTATGAGTATGATCCTTCTCTGTAGCTGCAGTGTCCTTCCAAGAGAACACAGACCAACTCTCTTCCACTGACTTACCCAGCTTCACAAGAGGATCACAGAAACTCATATTCAGAAGAGGAAAATTAAATTATTATAAAGTAGAGTAAAAAGAAAGGATTCATTAGAGAAAGCCTTTTCACACCTTTCACCAACACTACGTATGAAAGGAAGAGATCATTTTCTTTCCCTCCCATTTCTGTGTAAGAGGAAAGGTGAAGACCATACCACAGAACAGCAACTTATCTGCTGATGAAATAGGGAACAAAAGTACTTTGCAATTGATTGTCCTCATTAGAATACAATAAAAAGGGATTTGATAGTAAAATAAAATAAAATAAAGGGAGTTGATAGTAAAATAAAAACATAGCTGAATAAGCCCAAATTACACTTAAGGGAAGCACATGCTGATAAAGTGTGCAAGATGCACAATAATATGTTTTATACTTATTTTGATGAATGACTTCTAAAAACTATCCATAGAGTTATAGAGAAGTTTTACTTCAAAAATGGAGAGTTGAGAGACTGTTAAGAATAGAAAATTATGATTAGTCATGTCTAATGTAGAGATAGGTAACGGCCACGGGCAAATGTTAAATTGCCTTAGAATATCACTTTGGACCACCCCCACCAGACAAACAAACAAACAAACAAACAAACAATCTCTGCTAGTAACATTACTTTTTGGTATATGGTTTGCATTATGGCAGAAATTGCCTTTTGGCTGAGCTTGCAAAAGAGTTAATACTCAGGTAAATGTTAGATTAATACATAGGAAGCCCAAAGGGCAATTAACTTTCCATGAAAGAGATCAGTCCTGGAAAGATTATATGCGTGGGTGAGCATGCAGCATTTTCAAAGCAGCCAGTTCTCAATTACATCTAGGAATGGGGTGGGAAATGGATGCCTCCTGGGTCAATGGCTTGCTAGGAAGTTGAGGAGGGGGTTAACAAACAGTGGTTTGGAACATCTGTATGCTGGTCAGGAAAAGCTAGCTGGAGTCCTCTGTGTGATCAGGACTAATTACAAATGACCAATTAGATACAACCAAACAATGCTACTGTTCTAATTTGGCACAGACTGCTGATTTACTTGGGCACCTGGCTTAATATGTAAGCACATTGTAGATGCTTAAAAGGCTTGAAGAGGGGAGGAAAATGAAAGAGGAGAAAACCAAGGTAAGGTCATCTAAAAGCAGAGTAGAAGGGGTAAAGAAGGAAGAAATACGAAGGAAGATGGAGATATAAGACATAAGGAAAACAATTAAAAGCGGGAAAAACGTCTGCCCATGATTAATATTACATGAAACTTTTTCTTGTCAGGGAGTTGAACAGTCACTACATTATTGAAGAGAAAATATTCTCAGTATTTCATTATTTTACATTTCCCCAATAACTACAGATATTACATATATGACTAATTTGGATAGGGAAAATGAACACATGCTCAAGAGCCACCATACCCTATTCCTAGATTCACAACAACCGTGGCAGCACTCTTGGTATGTAAGCCTGAATTAAGCCTCATAATCCTTTTCACAGCAAGGACTCGGAAAGCCATTTCCAATGGGCTGCAATTGGCACACTACATTGACGCTATCTCCCCTTTCCCCATTAGGATCACTGTCTGACTTCTACATTTCACTTAGCATTGAAGCTTTTATCTCAGGAACCTCATTGTATTATGGAAATTCTATTCAATAACAAAAAAAACATTCATTTTCATTAAATTGTTATAAGTAGAATGATCTCAATATATTATTTAAGAGACATGAAAATATGACTGTGTTATCTATAGTTATCTCATTAAAACAGGATCTGGTTATAACATATAAAGAGCTGGGTGGACATTTTTTAAAATAAAATCTATTTACTGCAAATAAATTATGTCTGAAAACCAGACAGTGGTAATTGGGGAAGGGTTAGAGCTACCATGTAAAACAGGACTTTTTCCCTAGTCACAAGAGATGGTCCAACATATAAATTAAATTAGATAATGCCTTTATACTGTAACTGAATTTGAATTGGCAGTAATGCATTATAGATAAAATGTTCTATCTTTTTAAATGTGGCCTTGGTAATGATTTAACATTTTATTCTTTTCAAGAAAAATATAGGTAGTTAAGAATGCTTCATGACTCTGAAAGTGGTGAATATTCATGAAATGCCATTGAATTCTTTGTGACTTAGTCTAACAGGAGTAGCATAAGGAAGAAGAGGGGTAATGTTATTAATAATAATATTTCCATTTCTAGACAACTTCCATTTGCCAATCTTTTGTGTATTTATATACAGTGTATTATTCATTCATGCATCGACTCTAAGAAAAGGGTATCTTTACTCCAGTTTTCAGAGGGAGAACCCAGCCTAGGAAGGTTAAGTTAGTCTCCTAGTATCACAATAGAAAGAGACAGGATTCATTTCCAAGTGTTTTCACCACTTGATTTTAGTGCCCTTAGCAGTTGTTGAGTCATCAAATCATCGCTCAGAAAACAACCCATAGAGATTATTCATGTTTGTTAGCCACAAAAGCCGGTAGAGCATCTTTATAAAGCAAACCATCTCCTTTCCAAGTCTTCCAACTCACCACAGACAGATGTCCTATGATTTGAGAGCTTCTGATCACATTTGCAAAAAGTTCTCAGCCTACCTTATTTCATCAAGATATAACTCAAGTCTCATTCTCTCCATGAAACCTAACTCAATCATTCTGCCTCCTGTGAAAACACTCAGTGCTGACATACATACAGTACATATATAACACCTTACTTGGTTGTTTTCTCATAATAATGCTTGACATAAAACACTTTCCTCAGAAACCATTAAAAATGTTCTTTTTTTCAAGTTTCATTTCATATGTTGATTGCACCACTGCACACCTAGAACCCTCATATTGGCAAATTGTTTATGTATGTGTATGTACGAAGCGACTACCATGTACTTGGTTTGGAACATGCAGAAGTAAGAGGGAGAGGCAAAAAACATTCTGTAAGGATGAAATGACATGAGAAAAGCTGCATAAGAGGAATATCTTGGGGATTCAAGAAAAAAAAAATGCATAGTTCATTCTGGTTGGAGTACAAATTTCCTGAAGTTGGGAAGAGGGATTTAAGGCATATTATAAATAGCCTAGATTATCAGGTAGTTAGCAGAATATATTTTCTATGGAGGAATTTTTATACACTATATTAATCTGCAGAATATTTGTAAGTAATGATTGGTAAATGATATTTTGGGAGACACTATGTTTAAGCAACGACTTCTTTGTTAGAACTCTGAAAACTTCCAAGGCTCCTGGGTGGTTCAGTTGGTTAAGCATCCAACTCTTGATTTTAGCTCAGGTTATGATCTGAGGTTTCATGAGATTGAGCCCTGCATTGGATTCCACACGGACAGCACAGAGCCTGCTTGGGATTCTCTCTCTCTCCCTCTCTCTCTGCCTCTCCTCTGCTCATGTTGTCTCTCTCTCTCAAATAAAGAATTAAAAAAAAAAAAAAGGAACTCTGAAACTTCAATGTGTTGAAGGTATTAAATACATAGTATTCTCCAAATTTCTCTGGTCATACTATACTTCCCCCTCCCAATGATACAATCCATAGGACACATAATGGGAAAGTGGTCTAATGGAAAATTGTTTAAAATAATAAACAGGTGATACAATAAGTAAGACACACATGGAAGCCACATCTTTATTGGAGCACCTATGTATATGGCCACCATGTCAGTATTCAACCACTGAATATGTTCTATGTAGCCAGGTGGTTCTATTTGCTATCTTGGTAACTTTTGGACAAGAGAGTAGTTAGGTCAAATGTCATATTCAACTCAACCCTCAAACTAATCTAAATCTTATCTATAGTTTTCTTTTCTCCCGAGAAGGTCAGAAAAATTCACAGAAC
This sequence comes from Panthera uncia, assembly GCF_023721935.1. Classification (NCBI taxonomy): domain Eukaryota; kingdom Metazoa; phylum Chordata; class Mammalia; order Carnivora; family Felidae; genus Panthera; species Panthera uncia. Next base: position 95,919,382 of record NW_026057577.1, read on the forward strand.
TTGATCTATTTAACAACCTTTTTTGTGTGTGTTTGAGTAGATATTGCCAACAAATAATAATATATTCTAATGTCACCTACTTTGTTAATGTGGAACGCTGAACTAGATGTCCTGTCAATACATCTGGAGTCTTCGTTATACTAAACCTGGATACAATTCAGGGGTAAGACATTTTCTGTTGTATATTTCTTAATGATTTTTAATGTTTTTTTATAATTGTTTTATGAAGTTCAAAAGTTCAGTAATAGAACAAAAAATCATTTTTTTGTGATTATTAAAATACTAAATAATGATTTATTTAGAAATAATTTGTCTTGCATATTTTGAGAATAGAATATTAATGAAAAATATTATATCTTATGGTTTAAAAATGTTTCCATGTATTATTAAATTTTTGATGATCTTAATGCATTACTATAATTTCAAATAGGTTTTTATTTAATAACTGTTTATATATTTTCAGAATATCTAAAAGGTGCCCTGTCCATCATGTTAATTAAAATTAAAACCATATTCATATAAAAATTTTTCCTTGGCAAAGAGATAAAGGGATTCCAAGGCAAAATAATTCAAAGTATGTTATCACATTGATAGTTCTGTGGTTCACATAGATATCTTTTTAATTTTAAATAAGCATATTTGCATTATTCCTGGATGGTTCAGAGATCTGGTCTATATTGTACCTTTTGCAAATACAATGATTTAAAGATTAGAACGTTTTTTCTAATAAAAAGGCAAGATCATAATGCGTATTATGGTATTTTATACCAAAAAAATTCTTAGACTTTATCTTATTATTTTTTGAATTACATTAATATTCATATTATCTTCTCACTTTAGACGCTAGAGATAAATGTACAACTAAATAGAAAGACTGTTTTCTGGAAAGATACTAATAGTACAAATGTTCCATTGTTCTATGTTCAAGTATTAATCATACTCGGGCTTTAACTCAGGAAAAAATAAGTTCAGTAAAAAATATTACTTAATTTGCTTCAACTTCCAGTTAGAAGCTCAAAAAATTTAAGAACATCAACCAAAAGCATAAAAGGAGAAATATTCTTCAGAGGAATAGTATAAAAGGAAAGTGTCTAAATACTAAGTCAGACTCACAACCTGCTACTGTTACCCTTCCTGAGTCTAAGTTCTGAATTTAATTTTAGAGCCTTATTTGGTTATTCTCCCTGTAATAGTGCCTAGAATAATACACTGTGCACATTAGCCATTAAAAAAATGTTGGTTCAAATTCTAAACTGAGTAGAAAGCTCACACAGTTTCTGGAACATAGCTACAATATGTAATCTGTGGTAAATTGATTTGAAGCCAATCAATATCTTATAAATTCACTTTGGGGGCAAAGACAATGAATTATTTGTTGTTAATAAAAATATTGTTAAGGGGGAAATATGGGAGTTCATGTGCCTATTATTCAAAATTCATTCAGTGTTTATTAGCAATATTCAAATAATCTTTTAGGAAGTAAAAGAACAATGTATTTTTTTCCCTTGGCAGAGTAAAAGAAAACAGAAATTTACTAATCTATGTGTTACGTTTTAGAACCACCTAATGGATTCTGAGATTCCCCTTAAAACACTAAGGCATTAATTTGTATTTATTTCATTTATTGACAGGCTAACATGAGATTCAGTCTTTGTCCAAAGGCTCATAATGTGAAAGTTTAAACTTCAGGGGCCGGGGAATGTTTGTGAAGGATTTTGCTCTATCTAACCACCTTGACATTTGCTGAATATAAAGTTTCATTTTTTCCCCTCTTTTACAAATAATTCTCAGGAGTGTTGAGGAAATGAGGGGGAAAGGTAGCATTTAAAAGTTAACCAGAATAGAAAGGAAAAAAATGTTTTTCACTTATGAAAAGCAGCACCAATAATTATTCAATGAATTTGGAAATCAACTCCAGCAGAGAAGTATATGAGATTCCTGCTGATATTGGTCATCTGAGAAATAATGATTTATTGCTGTTTGGTATATGCTTACTTATGTGAATACAATTTTCCACTGTGGAATCAAAATAAAATAAGTGTTCCAACTGCTTGCAAGGTTTCTTCAAAGAGACGAAGAGAAACAAATTGGGCACTAATGAGTACGTTTAGCAAAACTGATTCACTCTGTGACTGTGAAGTGTACAACAAGCAGAAGAAAATATTCAGTAGGGTTACCTTAACGCGTTTTTATTTTTTAAGTGCAGAGAAGAAATGATAAAGGCTGTATCTATGGAAATGATAATTTAGAGCGATATTAGAAACCATTGCTTTTCAATCTTTTGTTGCTTCATGCTGCAAAACTCAAATGTTTGTAATTCAGACTTAAATACAGAGAGCTCATGTCTATGATGAGCTGTTTTGTGGGTATAAACCACTCACTGTGCTTTTCAAAACTTGAAATATCTCATAAAAAATCTATGGTGGCGAGTGAGTAACTGAACAGGGGTAAAAGTTTATTTCCAGGGCAGCTTTTATTACATTAGAATGTAACTTCTATATATTCTCTCTTGTCTTGGTCATTATTTTCCTCAGGTGTAGATATACACTTAAACTTTCAGTTCACAGCAACATATAACAAAAAATACCCTAGAATCATAGCTTAAGTGTCAAGTGGTAATGATTCTCACTGTAAATAACATAAATGATTAAAATTCTTACTTTATTCTTATGATATAGTAGTGAAAGTATTATTTGCAGGCATTCTGAATGGAAAAGGGAGGAAAATCGAGTTTATCCTGTACTTTGTACGTTATGATAAAAATGGACATGGATATATAAATCGATACATATAAATCCCTAGCGGTGCATAGGGATAGAAGTGTGTAGGTAAGTATCCATATGCATTTCAATAGCAGGTGCGATCTATTTTGCAGAAAACTGTAGCTAGGTAAGGAGGAGAGAGAAATATAGAGATGCAAAACACGTGGTTTTTTTCACCCAATCTTCCGTTTGTAAAGATATAATCCCATTTTTTCAAGTAATTTTCTTCACTTTATACCAGATTTTTAATGTTTTTTCCCCTTGTTTTTCTTAAGAGCTGGGATATGATTTTGTCCCAGGTTTAACATTCTACAGAAACTCTCCTGCCATCTTAGCCATCAAGTTAAATATAGGGGAACTGACCTCATCTACTTTACAATTCTCTTCTGAAAATACCCTTCTTTTTCATAGGCTGATAAAACTAAGCAATGAAATGAGGTATGCCATTTGCCACTGCATGCAATGACTCAGATAAAAAGAAATTAGTAAATGTCTTAATAACCTGCAACCTAAATGTTATGCCCTCACTATAAAAATTTCATAGCAGTATTATGGCCGGGTGAACAATACAAATTTGTTTTATATTGAAATGTTTAATTTCTTGATTTCTGCGAGGCTTTAGGTGTGGGACTCCCCTCAAGTAAAACAGAAGACAAAAATACACTTCTCAGTTGTTTAGATGTTGTTTCTATATATAAACCACCCAACAACATATTTTGAATCATTAAAAAATCTTGAGTTTTTCGGGTCCAGCGGAGTGGTTAGCTTGTTTAGGAAGACTGAAAGTATGAAATAGCAGCAGATTACTTATTTCCACTTGCTATTACCTGTACCCTTGGACACCGTGGACCAAATTATCTACTAGGTGTTGCAGGGCCCTGACGTTTGTAGGCGAAATGAATGATTTGACTGGATTTGAAATGGTTTTGTTACAAGACACTTTTTGAGAGCTGTCATGTTAGAGTTTAACTGATATGTTATTAATGGGAAAATGTCCATTTTAAACCCCCTAAAGCCCAAACCTGTTTTGGGACGATGTTTGTTTGTTTTGATTTTTGCTGCTAGGGCAGCCCCATGGGGCCACTTAATAGGCTGCACCACCTCTCATTCTCTCTGGTTATTCTAGTTGTGATGGTACTTCCAGCAGAGAATAGCTAAAATTAACAGACAGTAAACCAGACCCCCTGCCATCTCCAGAGGCCCAAATGCCAGGAATCTCAGAGAAAATTGTCAAAAATTTCAGATATTAAGGGAAAGGAGGAGAGCACAAAAGAAATTAATGAATGGTCCAGTCTAGAGAACTAGAGGAGACACTTAAGGGAGGCCTAAGTGTTTTTGTGACTATCTCCATCTGAAGGCTTTCAGTTGATGGGTCAGTTAATGCTGATTATCTTACTGTGTAAGTTACAGTGATCATAAAGACGCCCATTTCACAGATAACAAAATTGTGACTTGAGAAGTAAATGGCAGGATCAGGATTCGATCTTGGTAGATTTTTACATACATTATTATTATTATTAAATGTAAATTACACCATGCCACTCTGACCCCAAAAGCCCTCCAGTAACCGCTTTATCTATTAAAATAAAATTACAACTCCTTATACATCATGGCCTTATGTGATTTTGTCCCTATCTCCTCAACTGTCTCATCTCTTACGTCATTCAGCTCAGTCAGGGTTAGAGAATTTTCTTTCCCCTCAATCAATACTCCACATCCATTCTTCTCAGGAAACTTGGGCATGTTTTCTTCCCCCTCAGGTTTGACCATGGCCGCCTCCTTCTCATAATTTGCCTCTCTGTTCAAATGATATCTCGTCAGAAAGGCTTTTCCTGACCTTCCTGAAGAAGATCTCCACTGTTCTACTCACACATTACCATAGTGTATTTTCTATTCTGCAGTCCTCACTTGTGAATTTTGTCTTGCTCATTTTCAGTATCCCCCCGCTAGAACTACATCCCAGGAACACAGGGACTGCCTTGTTCACACCTATGTCTGGAGCACCCTGAAGGGGGCCTGGCATGGAGTAGATGTGCAGAAGGCAGTTTGGGATGGGTTAATTTAGTCCTCACAACAATATTTTGAGAAACATAGGAGGCAAGCTTACAAATGAATTCTCTACTATTCAAGCCACAAGCTTGCTGCATGGAGAAGAACAATTAAAACAAACCCAGAGGCAAAATCATGACCACTTTTCTATAAACTGATGCTAGACCCTCATCCCTGCCAGGAGCAGTCTTAATGAGAGGCATTGATTCTGAAGGAGAAAATGGCTGATTGCAAAGCAGGTAAAACTATGAGAATGCGTTCAAAGATATTAACATCATAGGATTTCCATTCAAAAATTCCATTTATAGATTTGCCAGGACAGGGAAAAAATACACAAGTGCATATAAATACTACTTGGAAATGTAGGTGGATTTAACACCTAGAGGACATTACTGATGAAGAAGGATTTTTATTAGTGATGGAACATATTATCAGTTAACTACCATGAGCATGAGGGAGTCCAAAAGAACACAACACAAAACTGCCTTGTTTGAGGCCCTGTCCACCATTAAGAAACAGAGAAAACGTTTTCTTCTCTATGCACTGAGCTCAGCTTCGACTGAACAAGTATTCAAGGTGGATATCATTTTTAAGGGCAACCAGGGATAAAGATAATGAACCCCCCCCCCACCCTGTTCAGGGTTTTATACTAAAACAAGGCTACTCAATTTCAAGATAAAATCGGATACATCATTCAAGACTTCAACATGACAGCACAGTTAAAGCAGCCCAGGCAAATTAATCTTTTTTTTTTTTTTTTCCTGCAAAGGCACATGTGAAATTTCAAATTTTTTTTTTCTCAATTTTAAAACTTCTTTAAGTAGTCAACTGTGGATGAACATATATGAATAAAAAAAAAAAATTAGTTGTTACCCTGGCTCACAGGTCTGTTAACACATTTCAGGTACTCAACAATTAGGTGCTACTGATTACGAACATACTTTTTAAATGTTTTTAATGTTTATTTTTGAGAGAGAGACAAGCCACGAACAGGGTAGGAGCAAAGAGAGAGGGAGACACAGAATCTGAAGCAGACTCCAGGCTCTGAGCTGTCAGCACAGAGCCCAATGTGGGGCTTGAACCCTTGAACCATGACATCATGACAAAGATCTGATGCTCAACCAACTGAGCCACTCAGGTGCTCCATACCAAATTGTTATTTTTAAAAATAGAGGCAATTAGCATCTTTAAGAATTTCAATCATTAAAGAATTCCTTAAAGAATTTAAAGGATTTAAATTCCTTAAAGAATTTAAATCCTTTAAATTCTTTTATTTTTAAAACATTTTTTAACGTTTATTCATTTGAGAGACAGAGTGTGAGGAGGGAGGGGCAGAGAGACAGAGAGAGAGAGAGAGAGAGAGAGAGAGAGAGAGAGAGAGAGAGAGAATCTGAAGCAGACTTCAGGCTCCAAGCTGCCAGCACAGAGCCCAATATGGGGCTTGAACGCATGAATTGTGAGACCATGACCTGAGCAGAAGTTGGACACCCAACTGACTGAGCCACCCAGGCACCCCTAAATTCTTTAACTTTTTAAGGAATTCTTTAAGAATTTCAATAACCTGTAAAAGTTTACCAAAAAAAAAAATTACTGAAATGAAATGTGGTTGTGCCAATCCAAAGCACAGACTTTAAGGCCCTTGGGCCTTATTGCTTTAGAAGCTGTTGGGATCCATTTCCTACTAATCATTTCAATGTAGCCATCATAGTAAGAGTAACTGCTTTTTCCAAAAGCCCTTAATCTACTGGGGAGATAGCATTATCTCTATTTCTATACCATTTCATCTTCTCCAAGAAAAAAGCATTTATTCAAATTTCAGATGTTTAGAGATTTGCAAAAATTAATAGTCATAGGAAAAAAAAAAACAGCACAGAGAAAATTTTCAATTAGTGTATGTGGATGGAAAAGTATAGAGTACCAGATGTTGAAACCAGAGGTTGGCATAGTTGATTCATTCTCTCTCAGTCTCTCTTTCTTTCTTTCCTTCCTCCTTTACTCATCCCTCCTCCTTTCTCTCTTTTTTCCTCTCTCTCTTTAAAACAAAAATTGAAACCATGAAAACATCCCGCCTGAAGGTTGTCCTTTCTCCACTCCCATTTCTCACAGAACTCCAGCTGGGAAATGACAAGGAGAACACATCTGCCCGCGTGGTTTTTATTCTAGGATCCTGAAAGGACAAGCTATTTTTGTGACTGGTGGAGCTTTTTGTAGTGAAAGTGATCTTTGAAATAATCATTTATGTATCAAAATAAATCTACAGCATACATGCCTTTTCTAGAATTCAACTCGCTGCCAGATCTCCAAATTCTCAATGAACATTTGCTGACAAACTCTCAAAGTAAACACTTCCAGGTACAAGGAACAAATAGTTCCAATTGTATGTACAACTGCTCACGCTTTGATAGAGTTGACAAATCGGCTCGGTTAAACACTAAGTTAATAAAATACAAAATGGTTCCCAATCATGTCAAAGCAGTTAAAACAATAGCTGTGATAGGAGACATGATCAAAATGCTTATGTTTAGGTATTTTTAAATGAAATGTTCGCAAGATTGTTTTAAAAAGTATTATTTTGAATAGCAGTACACATTACCTGAGGTGATATTGTAGTGTTGTTTTTATACGGTACAGCAAATATTAGGATTTTAGAAATCTATCTTACTGGAAGACTTGTAGAATTTAATACTCATAGTAACTAGCTATTTATGTCACAAAGGTACCCAAACACTTGCATAATTCTTGGGAAAATCATAATAACAACAATTGGGGATAGCAATAATAATAAATGCACTTTTAAACATGAATTATAAGCCAGGTAATGTATAAAAAAGTAAAATACTACAGTAATGATGAAGCTTGATAATTTTAGATTAGGCTTAATAGTTTCCCCAAGATCATACAGCAAGATAGTGGACAAAGTGGATTTGCAACCAAATCAGTCTGACTCTAGAGACAAGTACTATTGGCTAGAATGTGTTCCTTAATAGAACATTCTCTGTAATCTCTTTGTAAAACCACAGCCCTATGACAATATTTTTCTTATGCAATATTTTCTTCTTCAGACAAAAATACCACACTGCCAAAAAGCTATACGGGGCAGATAGATGAGGAGTATACAAAATGCAAAGAAGTTATTAGTAATAGGCCTTTTTTACATAGTGGGGCTAAGGTTCACCTCCACTCATGAAGATATAACACGTCAACATGAGAGCTGATGTAAGAGTAGTGGAGAATGGTGCTCGATTACTTTAGTATGTAATTTCTCACAAGGAAGAATTTAAATTTTGGTTGATGAAGTAGTTGAACACATGTGTTGGGCAAAGGAAATGAGGAAAGTGGATGACTGGAGATGCCCAGAATATACAGAAAAACAAGCAGCTTTGTTTTGTAAGTGTTTTCCCAAGGTGGGCATTTGCATTATTTCTCCCACATGACTACTAAGTCTTTCATAGCATGGCCATTCTGTAAACTCGTGAAGCCTTTAATAATGTTTAAAGAAATCCTAAAATAATGCTGACTCTGGGCTCCTCTCTCCATTAGAGTGAAAGATATAAAATCTCACACCTACCGCAAATGACCAGTAGACTCTCAGTTGCCTGTTAGAAGTGGTGTTTACAAGAGTCACTGAGGGAAGCAAAGCCAACATGTTTGGCTGACTTTGGGGAAGAGATCAAGAGAAAAGAAAACTGAGGCGCCCTGGGGGGCTCAGTCGGTTCAGTGTCGACTCTCAATTTTGGCTCAGGTCATGCTCTTACCATTGGAGATGGAGCCCCAAGTTGGACTCTACGTTGATAGTACTGAGTCTGCTTGGGATTCTTTCTTTCCCTCTCTCTCTGCCCTTCCCCTGCTCCATGTGCGCACGTGCGCACGCTCTCGCTCTCTATGAAGATAAATATACGTTTTTTTTAAAGAAAAGAAAATGGTGCCATTTTAAGCAGGGAAGGATGTATTTAGAACCCCTGAGACTTCTGGAGGATTTGGGATTGTGGGCCAGAGTTAAAAGGCAAGATTGGAAATAGGACATCCACTAACAGTACGGAAGCTCATGAAAGTCTGAGTGATGTGGATTTAAAACCACTTTTAAAAATGTAGATTAACTAGAATGTTAGAGATTGACTTCAGTGCACTCCTCAGGGACATGGTGTCCAGAGTCAGCACCAAGGGAGTCCCAGATCTTGAATTTATTTTGAAGCCCCTTCCATTGCTAGCCACAATGGTGAAGGGGAAGGAAGCAAAGAAAAAGCTTCTATTACCCAAGACTTTTGAAGGTTTTAAGGTTGTAGGACAAGGGAAAAACAGGATGGCTCATTGCTCTGTTACTCCAGGTTTTCCTTGTCCTTCATATTACGAAGGATAGAGTCCTAAGATTGGAAGTCTAATAAAAAATCTGAGAGGAATGTGATATGGGCACAAACGACTAGCTGCAAAGTATCCCCAGTTCCTTCTCTTGACCTCTTGCATATGGCAGGATTTCGAAAGATCACACTATCCTTAATAATAGTAATAACAATGCTAAGGACCTTTGCAACTAACAACAGGTGGCTGAGCATTTGCTGACTGCCAGGCACTGTGACAGGGATTTCATCACTGAATCTGCACCACAGCCCTGTGAAAGGGGCGCCATCATCACAGACAGGGGCAAGAGCACTGCTGCTCCAGAGCTGAGGAAACAGACACAGTTCCCAAGTTCATATAGTTACAAAATTGTAGAATTAAGGACTAATAAAATATAGTACCTGTACTTTATTTCTACATAAAATGCACAAATGCTCAGGAAGGTAATCTAAAAGTGTCTAAGAGGGGAAAAAATGAGACACATATCGGATATCAACCGCTGTATGTTATGTAAAGATTAAAATACTAATATTGAAGTGTGCATTAGACTAGTGCCTGGCATACAGCAAACACTTATTATCATTATTAACCCGTCTACTCCACAAGGCCATCCTAAGAGCCAGGCGCTATTTCCACGTTTTTAGAGATGAAGGCACAATGACCTAATAGGTCAAGACACTTGTTGACTCCAGAGCCCAGCTTTTTCCATCATGCCCTCCTGTTTGTCAAAAAGACCAATTCACTTTTTTTCTTTTAGTTTATTGGATAATTTCCTTTCATTGCCCAGCTTGTTTTATCAGTCACCAGAATTACAGTTTTATACTGCCCTCATCTGTCTTGGGAGGAGTTAAATGGTATTTAGAAATATACATACTTACAACTCTTATATTTACATTTGCAACACTTACAAATAGATTTTTCAAACTACAGAGCAGGTATTATAACCAGACATATAAAGCCATCTATATTCTTCCTGGACATTAACATGAAACTGCACTGTGCAAAACCTTATGATAACTACATTTCATTGGCAAATATTTATTGCAGTTTTGATATTCTTACAATAAAACAGCTTAATCTATCATTTCAACTAGATACGAATTCATGATTTTTTTCTGTAGATTATACTTCTTTTATGAAACATTATACTCCCAGAGCTGAGAGTATGAGGTTAATAAAAAAACTGCAAGAAAAATATTTTCAATAATTTTGGAATAAGAAATATGATAAAAACTGTACAAGTCTCCATGCTCAAAGACGAACAGATTTTTTTTCACATAAAATACCAGTTTCAAATAATCAAAACATGACTTTCACAAAACCAAACAAGATGTAATTTTGTATTTCTGGGGGAATATTAAGAGCCTTTAAAAGATGTCTACTTTAATTGTACTGTGAGGTGAAGCATTCTTCAAGGATTGCTCTCTCAAAATAACTGTCTGGATAAAGTTCTGATCATAACAATTAAAAATAAAAGAGAAGAGACTGCAGTAAATTATAAATATTGGGAATCATTTAATAACTTTAGTTTTATTATAAAACCTAAGTCTGAACAGAGTCTCTTCAAAAGTGTCATGGGGTGACTTTTTTCTAATATGGAGAAACGTGATTCATTAAGATGGCTATGAGGAGGCCACATTGTGAAGGAGCTCACGGTTTGTATGTGAGAAGGGTTGGTTGGGGTGGTCATAGTGGAGGACACTCAAGTTGTTTAAAGTACTCTGGAGATACTGCAAAAGAGATTGATTTACTCTTCCTGTGGGAGGGGGCAAGAACAACTATAGAGAAAAGGTAACAGTTGCATAGGTCCCTGAAGGATGCATATGAATGTATTAAGTATATTAGGTAAACAAATTCAAGAACATATGAAATGAGGAAAACTAAGAAAATTAGTGGGGTGCCTGGATGGCTCAGTCAGTTAAACCTCTGACTTTGGCTCAGGTCATGATCTCATGGTTCATGAGTTCGAGCCCTGTGTTGGGCTCTGTGCTGACAGCTCAGAGCCTGGAGCTTGCTTCAGATTCTGTGTCTCCCTCTCTGCCCCTTCTCCACTTGTACTCTTGCCTCCCTCTTCTTTCTCTCTCAAAAATAAATAAAACATTAAAAACATTTTTAAAGAAAATTAAAAAAAAAAGAAAATTAGTAGATGTGCTGGCCACTGGCCACCAATGGGGGTATGTCTTCTGGGGTACATGGAGAGAAGGAGATGTTTGAAAGAATTATTATCCGTTAGACAACTCATAACTACTAAAGGATTTGTACTAAAGAGGTATAATCCTGAGTACTACAAAGAGACAAGGGGTTTAGCACAGCTAACATTAGTGCAGGACACTTAAGAATTGGCAGTGGGGAAGCAATGATTTCACCCCAGTAGACAGTCTCCAATGGGAAGAGAGGGAGAAATGTATGTCCCACATGAGAATCTAACAGTTACCTGTGGATTTCAAAACACTTCAGATTGAACTTCACTTATGGCTGAGGCTCAATGAAAATGATTCCAGAATTGCTAACATAAAGCAAAACACCTCCTAGAGATGGATGTGTCCTGTTCTCTGTGCACATCAGTAAAGAAGAGCAAATGGACTGTCCTTTTCTACAGTGCACATCATGGGAATGGTTCGGTGGTAAAAAAGAGCAAATGTTTAAGGACAGTTATTAAAAGAGGAATTATTAACTTTGTAATATTTCAAGGAGGCATTTTTAACTCTAGGCACATCAATCCTTCACTGTCTCTCTCCCTGATCTGCATAAACACCATAATTGACAGCTTGTTAACAGTTCATTAAGAATACTAAAACCTTGTGATAAACAGCAGCCTGCCAACAGCACGGTGGATGGAATATGTAGCCATGCATTTTATCCACCTCAGAAATCAGCCTAGTTTACCAACAATAAGTCCAAAAGGTGGCTTAGCTAATCGATACGTTCATACAGACAAGCACTCAGACATCATGTCATAAAGCTCTCATTAAACACTGGTTAGCAGTTAATTTATGTCTTTCAAGCTAGCTAACTTGGCTGAGGAAATGTATCCATGATCGCTAAAAATGCTAAAACAATGTCATTTAAGTAATTTCAAGTATTAAGAATACCCTCTGAATCATAGGAGGGTATTGAAAAGATAAAAGAAAATGTGCGACGCAAAAAAAAAAAAAAAAAAAAAAAAAAAGCAACGAATAGAAAAGAAATGTAGTTTCCTGTGAGCCTTTCTTTTCTTACTGGTCCAATATGGAAAATTTTCATGATTGAAGTTTGAAATATACTGTACAGGAGTCAACACAGAGAAATCTATTTGTGTTTTCCTGGTAAGAGTGCATCATAAAACTACTGGATGTTGTCCTTCCTTATCTTTGGATGAAAGCCTGATTATAAACTCATTTTAGTTGAACAAATCTTTCCGGACTCCCTGCTGAGCAGGGCATTTAAACTTTAAAGCTGAGAGGTCTTCATTTTCTGGACCCTGACAGCGTGTTCCTTGCAGCTCTGGCACCAGGATTCACGTGGATGCATTAAGATTCATGGGGGCATCTCACATTAAGGCCTTTAGCTGTTCCACTTTACATTTTTCTTCTGGAAAAGCACATCAAACAGACTATTGCTATCAGTGGCATGCATCCTAGTAACTCCCTATTCTCCCCACTGGCGTTGTCTTTTCATAGCAAAGGGAAATGTGAAATAAATACAGAACCATCATAGAGAACACCCTAGCATGGACAGAGACACAGCCTGGTAACGTATTGCAGCAAAGCCCTTTTGCAATGTAAGATATTGAGAGTTGAAAATCCCTTAAAAGGGTATGTACATATCTTTCCACCATTAGCTCTGAGCTACTGAAGTTCCTAAAGGCTCACAGCTTAAGCCATGGACGTATTGATTTGCTTGAATAAATAGGATCTCCCGGGATGTTAATTGGAAAAAGTGAAAAATTATTATGTTGAGCTGCATACTGTGGGCTTCTAAAGTAGTCTGAATATTATGAAACTGCTAGCCGTGTGTGTGTGTGTGTGTGTGTGTGTGTGTGTGTGTAATTTATTTACTTTCAGAGAGAGAGAGAGATAGAGAGAGAGAGAGATCATGCATGGGTGTGTGTGTATGCAGGCACAAAGCAGAAAGAGAAAGAGAGAGAGAGAGAAAGAGAGAGAGAGAGAGAGAGAGAGAGAGAGAGAGAGAACGAATCCCAAGCAGGCTCCATACTACCAGTGCAGAGCCTGACATGGGGTTCGATCTCATAAACCATGAGATCATGACCCGAGCTGAAATCAAGAGTTGAATGCTTAAATGAATGAGCCACCCAGTGCCAATAAATAAATAAATAAATAAATAAATAAATAATCAAAGAGCATATTAGGTTACATCCAAATGGGACAGAATAACTCTTCTAATCATCAAACTATCATTACCACTATCATAAATGCCAAACAAATATGATGATTACTGCTTAAAGTCATGAGTATACTCTATCAATGGAGCAGGTAATTATAACATTCCTAGGAATACTTCCAAAAACACAGTGTGGTACTTGAGAACAGTGTGTTAAGGAGTTTTATATGCATCAGCTCATAATATTCACAATAATCATCTGCAGTAGATTCTCCCATTATCTCTACTATACATAAGGAAACTGAATCTCCCAATGACCTGTTCACAGAGTTCACAGACCTAGTGGAAGGGGAAGAACCATTTTGAACCCAGACTACTGGTCTCCAAAGTCTATGCTCTGGATTAGCACATTAAACTGGCCATTGAGTAACTCTCCCTATATTCACTGAAGCTTTCGCTAGAGTTACAAATAGGGATCACCTGTTGAACAGACTTCACTCCTTTTAAACACAAGAATGACATCAGGTAAGATGCCATCCCAATACTAGTCTGAACTCTAGTTAAATAGAGCTATAATAGACACTTAATTTTAGTTGATTGAGAGCAAGGTTAATTTGTATACAGTGGAAGTGTTAATTTTGGTTTAAGTGACTACTCTGTCAGAACAATGTTTTTTTTTTTTTTTTTTTTAAATTTTTTTTTCAACGTTTTTTATTTATTTTTGGGACAGAGAGAGACAGAGCATGAACGGGGGAGGGGCAGAGAGAGAGGGAGACACAGAATCGGAAACAGGCTCCAGGCTCCGAGCCATCAGCCCAGAGCCTGACGCGGGGCTCGAACTCACGGACCGCGAGATCGTGACCTGGCTGAAATCGGACGCTTAACCGACTGCGCCACCCAGGCGCCCCTCTGTCAGAACAATGTTTTGCAACACAACCACTGATACTCAAATATAATTATCTTTATTGTGATTGTCAGAAAAACAACACTGAATAGCATGAATTAGTGGCCTAAATCAGACTATTTCTTTTGAGGTGTCAACAATGTTTTGTTGTTTTTTTTTTTTTGGTATGACTTTACTTAGAGACTATGTTTTATCATAGGCATTATTACTGTTTAACTGTGACCTCAAAATACTTATATGATTTCATAAGCCTTTTCTAATTCTGAAAATTTTGGCCCCTAAATGTGAAGGCACTTTCTGATCTAATTAATTTAGATTAGTCTTGAATTTCAAAAACATCAAGAGACATCTATCTTTTTCCATAATGGTCTTTAAACCATAAAAAAATTAATTCACTCATTTGTTCAACTATTTTTGCAACTAATATTTTCAGCATGTACAACATATGTTCTAGGTATATTAGTAAACAAAGCAAAGATTCCTGCCCCAGGACATTCTTCTGGGGACAAACAGCAGAAATATTAATAAATAAATGAGTTACAGAGTAGGTTCAAGGGTGATAGTTCTATGGAAAAAAGGCAAGGGATATGGATGGCAAAGCAGAGGTGGCGAAGGAGTTAAATTTGTACATACAAATTTTTCAGAAGGTAGCATCTGAACTTGAAGGAGATAGTACAGGACATGAAGATATCCAGGGGAAGAACATTCCAGACAGGGAAAACATTGAGAGAAAATTCCCTATGTTGCAGTGGGTCTGGCTTGTTAAAAGATAGTGTGCCTGAAAAGGAGAGAGGCAGGGAGGACTGGTAAGGGTGATGTCACAGAGCGTCTGGGGTCCCACTGCAGAAATACTGCAGACAGCTATATCACACCTGGGCCACACTTACAGGTACTCATGGTCCTCACAGTGGAACAGAGAGTCATATAGTGGTCTACATGAGTATTTGATTTGGTCCCAGGATGATTTAACAATCTAACATGATTCAAAATCAGAGAACTTTTCAAAAATTTAATGTGAGGATTCTCCAGAGGAATAAGAGAATCTGATAACCCCAATTTCATTCTTATGGGGCAACAGCTGAAAACTTTTCACTGATGTGCGTTCTAGGTTGTGAAAACTCTTAGTTCTAGTGTTCTTATTTGCTAAGTGAGTGGCCATAGTTTGTAGGATGTAAAATTCTGTACTTACTTACATTCTTACCTTTTTACTCTCTGTCTACTATTTTAACTACTATTTTTCCTTAAAAATTCAACTTAATTCAAACCATCTCCATGAAATAAAAAAAAAAAAAATGCCATTGAAATGTCCCAACCAATGTTCTCTGTGGCTGCAAAGTCCTGGCTGGTGTACTATTGATAGAGCTTGGAATGAGTCTCCTCTTGTTACTCATAACTTGTCCTTCAACCTGATCTCGATTGCAATGAAACCTGGGTTTTTCCTCCTCAAATCTTTCCAGCCTTATAACATAGATATTTTCATTCATAGTTTACCTAAGAGAAGTTGCATAACTCATCCAGAGAAACAAAAAAAGTGATGTGAAAATTTAGGATTGTAAGTTAAACTGTCTGGCTTTTGAATGAAAGCCATTTCTATGGTGTTAGGCATGGAATATGTAAAAAATATATAATGTAACTTTATAAAAGCCATCTCTTTGTTTCAGTCATTCATATTGAGCAGGACTTTTCAGAGCACTAAGCAAAATGGAAAACAATGCTTAGGAAATTTTATCTTTGATCTACAAAGATAGGTATCTAACCTAGCCATCAACATATTTAAATGATTATCTCTTTATATTTGTATATATATCTTTCAATTTATATATATATACATATATATATATATATGTATATATATGTATATATATAGTGCATTTATATATAAAATTTTAAGTTTGGATTAACATAATTATCTACATTATTTAATTTCTACAAAATGTTTTATTTTATTTAATAATAACTACTCTGAAGCAATTGTAATTTTAAAAAAATGACACAAGTGTGTTTACTCATACATATATAGGATGACTCGTATTCATTCTTGATATCAAAGGTCAGCATATAATTTACTCTTCACCCTCATCACCAATTGATGTTACCAATTTGATTTCCCCATTCTTGACTTTCCAAAACAAAACAAACCATAAGAATAATTAACTTTTTCCTCCTGTTAAAAATGCATTCTTAACATTTTTTATAGAAAAAAAATTATAGAAAAGAAAAGTACAGATTGAATCCAACATTAATCACATAAAATTTTGGAAGAATCCAAATCTCCATGCCTTCCAAATAGTCACAGATTATATTTATGCCCTGCTTCTTGTTCTGGATATGGTTGGATGGTCAGGGATTTGTTTGCCAAACTTGGCTTTTCTCATGTTTCACTGTGGAATAAAACATAATTAGTCTTTGGTTTACCAAATGGAAACATTAATATAGCATTAAAGCCATCCTTTCAAAGTGGCACAATCAGTGAGTTCGATGATCACCTTCATTAGGGACTATGGGTACAAAGTATTGTAGTGAAGAGTGGAAAATATTTTGATTCTACATGTTTCTATAAAACAGTTTGACCTGATAGGGGTGAGGGTTAGGATGCACATGGATGAACACAAATATTAAGTGATACATTATCCAATGCAAATTAGTGCAGTAAAATAAATACAAAAATGCCAAATGAAAAGTGGGGTCAGTCTTTGTGCACAAAGGGAAAAGGCACACATATTATCAGAGAAAAGACGAATAAATGCCAACTCAAACAAAGGTACTGGCAGTACAGCCACATCCAGCCAGGGTACCAGTGTCATATAGCTGCCGACCACATCCTTGCAAAGTCAGACAGACCTACTTCAGACCCAGGCTCTCCCTCTTATGGCTGTGTATTGGTTGGAGAGTTGTTTGACATCTCTGAGCCTTTATTTCCTTGATTATAAAGAGGGAATCATTCCACGTATCTTTAGAAATGCTGAGAGACTTAAACTGGATAACACAGAGAAATCACTTAGCAGAGTGATTCTACGAGAGAATGAGAGAGAGAAACAAGTAAGTGCCTAAGTTCCCTAGGCTGGAAAAAGGATACACAAAAGGCTTAGTGCCACAGGAAGGCAATGTGAATGGATATGATCAATATTTAAGAGACCCATCTGGCAGTGTGAATTACAGAGGCTCCACTGGCCTGGGGAGAGGGGTGCAAGAAGATGGGCTGGGAGGGTGGGTGGGAGAGACCTTCAGGGGCAGAAAAAAATGATGAAAAGGGACAAGGATAAATAACTACAGAGATGTAAAAGAAGGGGTGATCTAAAAGACTCTGCTGGGAAAGAATCAGCAGGTGTTGGTGATAAATTGGAAGTGGAAGGTGAAGGAGGAAAATCAAAAATAACTCCCAGATAAGAGCTTTAAGGAGCTAGAAGAACACTGGTGACAGTAACAGAAGGGAGGGATTGATAGGTGTCCTTCT
Source organism: Panthera uncia (assembly GCF_023721935.1). Taxonomy (NCBI): domain Eukaryota; kingdom Metazoa; phylum Chordata; class Mammalia; order Carnivora; family Felidae; genus Panthera; species Panthera uncia. The sequence goes on from NW_026057577.1 coordinate 95,937,206, forward strand.
GTTACCTTCAACTTGAAACACCCAACTGATAGACTTATCAGGAAGCTCTTCTAAATTTGTAATTATAGTTAATTAAAATTAAGGACAAGGCAAAGGGGCTGAGGCATCAATTAAGACACTAACACTGCATTTTCTTATAGATTTGCTTTGAAATTTGGAGATCAATTTAGCAGTCCGTGAAAACAGTGACTACAAGAGAAGCAAAAAAAAACCAAACAAAAAACAAAAAAAAAAACACCCCACTATGCTTCATGATCAAATGACAATGCTGCTTGAGAAATAAAAGGGATCTGTTACATGTGGCAAATTTCTATAGCATACTTAAAGAAAAATATTGTGGTTTTCTGCGTGGATCTGGTTAGGAGTAGGGATGTTAGTACTCAGTTTTATTGTACTACTCTATATGATCTCAGTAATCATTAAAACAAAAACAGCAGGAGAATAATTCTCATACAAGAGTAGAATCGAGGCGACTTCACAGTTGTACATGTTTTGGTAATCCTGCAATAAATTTGGCCTAATGTGGTGTTGTGCCAGTATTTGCATTGCCAACCACTGTCATCAGAAGCTTTTTAGAGGCATCTGACAGTCCGTTTATCTTGCAAATCGTTGCGGGAAAAAAAAAGTAACGTTATAGTTTAAGTTGCTTAAAAACTACTTGCAATTAGGAGCCCCAAATGTATGTAAATCAAAACAACCCCAGCAATGTTTTCAGGATTGCTGTAAATGCAATACATGGATGAGAATTTACAGTGTTCCATAACCAGGGAAATTGTGATACCAGATTGCATTTACTTTTATCTTACCCAAAGTAACATTATCTTCTGCAACCATAAAGAAACTGCGCTATCATATAAATCTATTTAAAGGAACTGGCACCGTTACAATAAAGACATCCATACACTGTGGTTTATTCTCCGAAAACTACCCAAATGCTAGTGTCTAACAACAGACTTTGGATTTCTTCTTGAATTGCCACTAAGCGCCCCCTCACGCTTACACACATATCTCTCAAACTATATCAAAAGCAGGAACAAATTTCCTAACCCAAACTGAAAAGTCCTTGGCTCTCCAAATGACTATAAATTGCATGGCTAAGTGCATATGGCCACAGGGCTGTCACAGTTACTTCTCCTGACAATTCATCATAGCATACTAATTCTATAATATCATTACAGCGTCTCTTCTCACTGTACTGATCCAGCCAGTTAATTTAATCAACTAATAATAGATTCAGAAATGGATGCAAGGGGCCCTAGCACTTCAAATTATATTACTAGAGATGTACCTCGGTAAGGAGGATACATTCCTTGCCATTCAACATAACCTCCAGAAGTTAGGTTTGCCTAATAAGGTAGGTGAAGTTACCTGTGAATATTTCAGTTGGAAAATTAGAACGATGTAACTTTCTTTCAAAATCAATACATTTTTGTTATTGAAATATATTAACCAAGTCAATAGGAGAAAAACGAAACTCTTTGTAAGTGCAGGGTTTATATGGGGTATTAATAAGACATATGAAACTCGAAGTTTTGGTATAAGTAGGAGAAATCAGAATTCTATGATTAACTGCAAAATGAACCATTCAAGGATGGACAATTAATTTTATTAAATTTTAATCTTCTCTGCAAATGTCAATGATAATTAGAAAACATTATTCTTTAACATCACAGTCCATCTTGCATGTCATGAAGAGTAATAACTTAATTTATTATGAAGAAAAATAGCCTGAAAATGCTAGAAAACATAGAACAGGTAAAATAAATGTCACAAATATCCATATATAACTTATTCAAGTATACAGTAAAAGCTGTAGTATTTTTGTAGAACACTATTTGAAGGAATAATAGGACTTCCCTTTAACGCCTTTGTATGACAAAAGAAGTTGCCTATCTATCCTACAGTTAGACAGTGACTGACAGAAAAGTTCGAGTGTGGTAGGTCTGTCAGCCAACTTTCCATCTAGATTTGCTTTGAAATTAACATGTGGATTAATTAAATGCTACTCACTTGTCTTGGTGACATTTTTTACCTGTGAAGACATGTAAGGAAGGAGAACCTGCTGTCAAAGAAACTTTTATAACCAGAGAGTGAGGAAGTCACCACCCACTTGAAGGAAACTTATAATATGTTGTCCCTTTAAAACATTAACTGATGTTTTATCAAGGTGGTATCTCCCATGTAGGTTATTAGTATTGGAATAGATCTGATCCTTCCACTGATTTTTCCACTAACAGAAAGGATAACTCTTGTTTAAAAGAAATGCTTATTTATTTATTTTGAAAGAGAGAGAGAGAGAGAATGAGAGAGAGAGAATGAGAATCAGTTAGGGAGGGACAGAGAGAGAGGAAGAGAGAGAGAATGGCAAGCAGGCTCTACGTTTAGCCCAACATGGGGCTCGATTCCAAGAACGCTGAGATCATGACCCGAGCCGAAATCAAGAGCTGGACGCTTAACCAACTGAACCACCCAGGCGCCCCTGAAAGGGTAACTCTTGCTTTTCAGTATGGAGCAATGTTCTCACAGGGCCTGAGATGAAATAACATACACCAGAAGCATAAGTGCTGGGAATGGACGTAGGATGGATTAAATTTTGTCTGCACCTCTTATTTTGTATTTCAATTTTTAATAATTTAAAATCGAGACTGCATATAAAAATCTGTATGTCTGTCTTTTATGGCAAAGTCAAGAAGTGGGACACTCACTCACCAGTTAACTAGGATCCCTAGCACTTCCAAATGGTTCCATAAATCAGTGGTTGAGTGTTTACCACTTTTCACCTCATAAAAAACAACTTTATCCATTTATGTCACCTACATTATCTACAGATCTGCAAGCTATTAAAATTTCCAAATTCTCCTTAAGCCAATCAAACTTTTATAACTTGATTCTTCTAATGCAAGAATGTTTATAACACATGTATTTATTGTAAGATTGTTACTTCTCTCTTAAAAGATCCTTTTAGATTTTCTAACTGTGATGATAATTTTACAAAATAGACTCAAGTATGCAGAGATATTGACCTTAAAACTCCATGTGGAATTGCTTTTATCATTATCAGAAAATTTATAGCAATATGTATTTCTACAGAAAGTCAGTACCTACCTTCTATGAATTTTTCCTCTTTGTTAAAAAAAATTGAGAAAACTGCCATCATGATAATGCTTCTGTATTGCTATTTTGAGAAACAAGTGTAAATTCAGTAAAATGTCCACCCAATGTCACCCTCTGCTAAATGTGATTCAAATCATGTTTGCCTAGCCTAAATGCGAGGCATCTCCATGAGCACTGATATAACAAAACAAATAATTTTCCTTTCATCAATATACAACAGCTTTGTTCATTATTGAGAAACGTTAGGTGGTAAAGTATTGAGTGCTATGCATTTTATGCTTAAATCAATGTACTGTCTTGCAGTTATGCCACCTAATGTGTTTTTAAGTCATCCGCTACAGAGATCAATGTGATTCTTATTTGATATTCAGTGTTAAGTTCAGCCTCATAAATTTAGAATTGCACTCTGTTATTTTGATGGTTATATATTAACCACGTACTGAAAGTTTTATGATTTTATACTCAGCCTGGCTGTAAATCATACCGGTTCCATACGTGAAGCATAGGGTCTGGCTTCATTTTTATTGCTCTGCTCAGAAGGAAATGGATGGATGGCTGGATATTTGAGGGAGGTAAACCTACAATGTGTTTGGGTAAATACCTGAGGTCTGTGAGCATTAAAGGCATGGCTCAGAAAATTTGAATTAGACAACTCATTGCAACCGGCCTCATAGGCATGGATAATAATGAAATAGCAAGGTGTCAAAATTGGCAATCTTTTATATTAGTACCATCACTAGGAGGGGCCTTGACCTCTTATAAGTTCATAGGGCTCACTCTGTGGTGAGTGAATCTGACGAACATGGCTCCACCTGCATAAATGTAAAGGGAATGGCCTCACAAGGAGAGACAGAGTTGTATCATACTGTTAATCTGACAACTATACCTTATTTTAGGGCTTAAAAAATAAGAACAGATATGAACATTACTTCCTTTAAACAATAAAATGGGTTGTAACAGTGGAATAAATTTATCCTGTCATACAGCTACTTCTTATTTATGTAAAATTGAATCAATAATGATCATCAAAACCAGTAAAATGATAAAAAGAAATCCCACAGTAAAAGTTTTAAAAAACATGCCAAAATGGTGCAAAACTCAATGCAATAATAAAAACCTTCTTTCATATACACAATATTCCTCGGCTACAGTATAGATATTAGTCCAGTGTAGATTTTTAGTCATTAAATTCTATTGCAGGTTGTGAACATTTGGCAGGACTTCAAACACTCAGGCTCTCTGAAGATGCTTATTTAATCCCTTTACTGTATTTTTGTCATAAACTGAAGTCACTTTTTTTCTTTTGGTGGCATATTTTCAGACTCTGCACTCATTTTCCTAAGTTAAACATGCAACATCTTAAAGTACGACTAAACTGACAGACATGACAAAACATTTCAGAGGGAATTATGCTAGGCTGGGCCAAAAGTTTGATCAACCTTGATTTAGCAGCATTTAGCAGAAAAGTAATGGTCATTTTTTTTCCCCAAACCATTGGGGAGTACAAATTGACTGACCTTTCTATTTTCCCTGGAATGGTATTTCCTTGATTTCTGATTCAAGGGAGAAACATAGTTAAAAGGTATTTCCTTATTTTTTTCATTGCTTCCAAAATTGATAAGAGACCATCTCATTATGACAAAAAAGTCTGACCTTACATACAAACCTAGGTGGTAACAAGTCACCCAGCAGTCACTTTTCTTACTGAAAGGCCATCTGTGAAACTTTTTGTGGGGCTTTCAGAAATCTTTCAAATAGGTTTGAAAGAAGAAAAATAAAAAACATGTTTTATTTGCAAAGTTTTGCATTTCGTTCACAGAACTGACACTGTGTCAGTGGTTCTCCAACTAGAGTGAGCATCAGAATCACTTGAAGAATTTATTGACACATGGATTACTACCCACTCTCCCCATCACCAACCCCTGTTTCTAATTCAGGAGGTCTAGGGTAGATGCATCTTTAACAAGTGCCCTGGTGATAGACTTGAGCCCCTGGCCTGCGGATCACACTTTGAGAACTACTACTACAAACACTTCTCAATAACTCCAACTCCTCTCCCTCTGTGAGACTCCTTTGCAAAACAAAATTTGGTCAGGATGTAAAAGCTTTGGAAATTATAAAAGCTTGCTGACCTGGAGAGACTCAGGTCACCTGCTAGTGCAAAATAAAGTTTCGATATAGCTTCTAGGAGAACATTCAAGTCCCATTACACTCAAAATCATAGAGATTTATGTATAAATCAAATACCCACAAAACATTTCTTGGTCAACCTTCTGATAATACCTTTTAATGAAAATACTCACATTTAGGAGTGAAATCCTTTTCTGGTATTTACATTTCTATATTTTGTCCTTTTCCATATATATATATATATATATATATATATATATATATATATAGTTTAATCAATAGTAATTTGGTCAAAACAGACATTTAAATATGAACATATTATAGATGTGTAGATATTGTAAACAGACCACCTAATAATCAAGCTATAAAAAGTTAATTCCTCATGTTTTCAGGTGCATTTGACACATTGAGGATTATTCTTGCCAAATTGTTTGAGTTCTGACATAATTTAGTAGACTGATAGAGTGAGTCATTAATGTCTTCTAGATTATTTTATAATTTTGACTCTTCAAATCTCCTTGAACTCCATGGAGAAATCATTCATTCTCTCTGTCTCTTTCTCCACCTCCCCCCACACAAACACACACACACACACACACACACACACACACACACACACACACACAAATGGGATAACAAGTATTATAGCTGTCTAAAACTAATAATTTAGATCATATTCTTGATCTTGCCTCTGAAACTGATATTCTGTCTCTTCAGTTGAAGACTGAACATATTCCAGAAAGATTAGACTTCTATTTGTATTATATGATTAAAAGGTAAAGAAACATTTTCTCAAATACTGTGTATTTCTAGGGGCAAAAGAATTAATAATTGATATACTAATTTTAAATCTACTTTCCTAGGTTATGAGAAATAGCCACATTTATATAAGTATATACTCATACATGTAAAAGTAAATATAATTTATGTTATAATTTTACTTTAGTTTTGATGACTTACATCACCATGCTCTTCTACACTTTCTCAGCCTCAGAGAGTTCAAGTAGGTTGCCCAACATCACACAGTTAATCCCAGGGTGGTTCAGAATCCATTTTTTCTAGAACACCCACTCTCATTCATTTCATGACACTACTTCTCTAAATTGACTGAATCTTCTCATGTAATATATACTTTTAAAGAATTTTCTGGGGAACACAATATTAAAACAAAGGAGCACCTAGCCAACTTTGGTTTTCAAATACTGGATCATTTGGATGCGGCTGGAGGTTCACAGCTGCAGTCTCCAGTCAATCATACACACACATTGCTGCCATTCTTTACAATACTAAATATGATGCACTAAAAATGTACTTTAAAATACCTAAAATTAAAAATTAATGAGCCCTTTTGTTTAAGAACCCAGAAACATTCTAAATTCCTTTTGAGCCCATGGTCAACCTCTAACTTAAATAAGTAAGAATGACAGGGAAGTTGCATTCCTCTCAGGGATTCTTTCTAGAATAATTTTAGGCCTGCTTTATGTATACCAAGGAGGCTGTCAGTTTATCTGACCTTCAAACACACTGTGAACTCTATGGGGAGAATCTTTGGGAAATCAGGGACTGTTCACTTAAAATGAATTTAATCTCCACCCCCACCTTTCAATACAAAAGCTGAATTCTCTATAATAGTTTACTTCTTATTTGGAACCTTTTGCTAATTTTTATAACTGAGTTGGCAGAAAATGCAGATATGATAAAGACATTGCAAAGAAGAGTTGTACGTCTATACCACAGAATGGAATAAATCAATTCATCGAGCATATGGCTTATTAGGCTTAATAGCTCTTTTCCAAGATGATTCTGAGCACCATGTTTTGAAAGATAAGGTAGTGGGTTGTTGTTTTTGGATATTTGCCTTCATAAAGACAGGCCATCTGTCCCAACAAGTGAAAAGAGTCGAATGCTTTGATTGCTATTTTCCTAATCAACACCAATTCTAATATATTTTACCACACTGATTAACCAGATCTGACATTGTATCTTGGAGATGTTTGCTAGTATCATCACTGAAAGAATTTCCTGCTGTCCACAAATATTTCTACATACTCCACGCTGAACATGTAGGAATTTTACAGCTGTAAAGAAGAATGAAATCTTGCCACTTGCAACAACATGGATGGATCTAGAGGGTGTAATGCTAAGTCAAATAAGTCAGTCAGAGAAAGATAAATACCATATGATTTCACGCATGTGTAGAATTTAAGAAACAAAACAAATGAACAAAGAAAAAAAAAAAAAGAGATGAACCAAACAACAGACTCTTAAGTATTAGAGAACAAACTGATGGTTTCTGAGAGGTGGGTGCAGGGTGGGTGAAATGGGTGAAGGAGATTAAGAGTACACTTATGAGGAGCACAGAGTAATGTACTGAATTATTGAATCACTATATATTTTACACCTGAAACTAATATAATATTATATGCTAATTATAATGGAATGAAAATAAAAATACATAATTAAAAAAAGGGAAATGTAGAAAATTTATTTTCTTTAAACTTTTAAAAAATGTTTTATTTATTTTTAACACACAGAGAGACAGAGCATGAGTGGGGATGGGGCAGAGAGAGAGGGAGACACAGAATCTGAAGCAGGGTCCAGGCTCTGAGCTGTCAGGACAGAGCCAGACGCGGGGCTTGAACTCATGAACCATGAGGTGATGACCTGAGCCGAAGTCGGACACTCAACTGACTGAGCCACCTGGGTGCCCCTGAAAATTTAATTTCTAATGGAAGGGAGAGACCATGCTAAAGCAATGCTGTTATACTATAATGAAAACATAGAATTTATACTTGGTTTAAGTGGGGGATGAAATTAATATTAATTACAAAGTTTGAACCCCCAAATTATTCTTTGATATTTTCCTTGTGACCTAATATTTTAATTTAAAAACACTAACCAAAGCAGAGGAATTTCAAAACCACAAGAAAATTCCACTATGAAATACCAACGTCAGTGTTAGAGATTTCATCAAAGATCACTCCTACAACTATGTATTTTCCTTATCATCAATGTGCTAAAACAAACAACAAAGAAATGGCATAAGCACATTTAATGCCACCAATATATTAAAATTTTACTTAAAAGTGTTTTCTCTATGTAAAGGAATTATATTCTCATTATTTATCAGAAAAACAGAACAACATGTAGAAATCATCCATTATTCTCTGTGTATGTGTAGCACAGTTAATATTTTTGAACCATGCTTCTAGCCTGCTTTATACATGGGTTTATCTTATTTTTTTTTGAAGCTTAATTGGTTCTATAATGTGCATGCCAATTTTTAGACTGCTTATTAACTTAACAATAGATGGGTGAGTACTTGCCTATGTTATTAAAATTTCACAATTACTTTTAAAATTGGCCCTTCAGGATATGGAAGTTTCTAGTGTTGTTTTTGTGACTTCTGTAAGTTTATCCACTTTTTTCTGCCTAAATCTTTCCATCTTATTTTCTTGAGCACTAAAAGCTAAAAGTTCCATCTTTTTTCACCCCACACAATCAATAGTTACTCCTTGTAAAAAGAAAAAAAAAATTAAAAAATAGGAGGGGTTTAATTACTTATTCCCTAATTCTTTTCAAATGACATGTCTGAGGTTCTTCCTAGGTAGGTAGATAGGAGTTCATTTTTTTTTTTTAATATTTCCCAAATGACTTGTGAGTAAAGTTGTCTTTCAAGCTCTATGCAACGAAATTACTTCATTATATTAAGTGATAGCACGCTCTATGAAATAATTACATATATGTTTTTTTTTAAATCATATATGAATTAGATTTTTGGAAAAACACATGGAAACCATGCCTAAAATACTATTTCTTGGCAGATACCTGGCCCAAAAGTAAGTACTTTAGCACATCTCTAACACACTCAATAAGCTTGCTATTATTAACTAAAGACTGCATTTCAAGTACATTATGGCATCACTTGAAGTAATAGCAACTGAAATGTACCTACTTAATGGAATCGATCTTTCATAAAGACTGCAGTAAAGTATTATCAGAAGTCACTTATTGAACTTTATTCTCAATGATATAATAAAAAGTAGCATGTCAGGAATAAAAATGTCATTTGTCACCTGAATCTCTGGCACCTCAGAAATGTTATCAAGAAGTAGGGGTATTCCTTGAGAAATACAATGAAAGTAAGGATTACTCATCTACTAAAGCTTCTCGCCAAAAGATTCCGAGTTCATTCAATACTCAGACTCAAACACTGAAGTCACACATATACATACAGATTATTCTTGAGAAAGAGTGATATTTATTGCATTTCTTTTTCCAAGCACATTCCTTAACAACTCCAGTTCCAAGATTCCCCTGGATTTGGGGAATTGAAACAATTCTAGAGATTATACTTTCATGGAGACTAATTTATTTTCTCTATGGTGTTTCTCCAGTTTTTCTCCCGTATGTTTGGTTTTCATAATAAATTTGTTAGATTTGATTCTTTGAGTATTGCAAAGAGATCACAATCGACCATAATGGAAATAAAGGGATTCAATGGAGTTTAGATCTTTTCCCAGAAAAATAATGAGGGTTTGATAAAGTCTGACTCTTTGAATGAATTACTGAATACCAAAGTGATCAGAATGCAAGCACTAACAACTCTTTTCACTTATAGTACCTCAGTATTAAACGGGATGGGTTTTCTCTCCAGGGGGAAGGTCCAGTTAAGTAAAAGTCAAAAATAAATGCCCCTTGGGCCAATTTCCAGCAATTTGTGCTTTTTGTTTGTCCTACAAGGAATTTTCTTTCATAAATTTAATTAATTCAAATATTAAAAGACTTTATGACTTTAAAACATATGTTAATTTCTGTCCTTTTATGAAAACCACAAGATCTGGAAAAATCAGATGCTAAGTTGTCAAAGTGGCAACAATCAACCAAAGGCATGTCTCCTTTAACTGGTATATATGTTTCAGCTCTTTACTGTTCCCATCACCTGCAGAACACATGCAGCAAATGTATTTATAACCACCACACATTCAGTCATTTATATTATCTGCCTGGTTCCTATAAGCATTTGAATTTGAGACTACTGTTTTTAAGTACCCTATATCTCTATAAATCAGTCACCACCAGCCATCACTGCTATAGTGATATTCCAACACAAAGACAATAGTCCTGGAAAAGAAGATGAACTTGAATGTCCCAGAAGCAAGGGCAAAGTAGGTGATATATTTCAAATGTGTATAGAATTAACCTACCCTCATTTCTTTTGTTTGCTTATTTGCATTCAATGTTTTCTCAAATGAATTGCTGGTGTGTATTTTTCTTGAATGTTTAATTAATACTGTAAACAAACACCTTATTTTTTTATTAAATTATTAATCAACAATTACATTTATCTGGCATCAGGAAATCCTATATTCTGTCCACTGTCAAATGTCCATGTGGCTCAGTGGCCTGGCAGTTAAAGTGGCAATAAAAGGACATATACACAAGATAAAATAAAAACTTAAAGTAGGTAGGTACCTTCAAACCTACAGGAAGTCATTCCTCAGGGAGGCAGTAGGAAGCAAAAAATGTAACGAAGAACCAGAAGTCATAAGTGTCTAGATTCTAATGTTGCTTATGTAATTACTAAGTGTGTGATCGTAGATAAGACAGCCTTCTTGGATGGCAGTCAGTTTCCTCATTTGTAAAATACTTTTCGCTCACAGTTTTATGAGGAAAAAACTGTGCTCATTATAATCTAAGACATTTTGTGAACTATAAATCAAGAAATAATATTGATGGTAATAGTCTTAAAAATCCAACTGATAAAGTAAGGATGGTGGTTTCCTGCTGATATTCATTTTCTTTTTATATTTCAAGGATTTGACCAGGCCCTGAAATATTCAATCTATTGTACTTCAGCATATGCAGCTAAGCATGCAATTGCAAAAAATAATTGAGCTCTTTAAGTCCATCGATAATACTTAATTCTATGAATATTCATGTGGAGAATAATGAAATTTCCACAGGCTGCCTAATGTCAGTCTGTAAAGAAGGAAAAGCTGATTTTGATTTGGAAACTAAAGCAAACCCATCATTAAACATCCTGGATGAGAACTGACAAGGTGAATTACTATACACTCTAAGCAAACTTTACAAGTTTAATTAAACAAAAGTCTATTCGTTTTCTGCAACCTCATTTAGAAGCATTTATTTAGGCACAGCATTTCTACTTAGAGACTTGGCAAGCCACTATCTTTGACTCAATTACTAAAGAAACTCTAGGCACACTCCCAGACTTCTTTAAAGGGTCCCATTTGTATCCTGTGTATTCTTCTCTAGCTGAAATTAAAATGAGAGTTTTAACAGCACATGACAACCAACACTTTAGGTCTAAAGATGTAAAAAGGCTTAGTTCTTGGTTATCTGAAATCCTGGATTACCTAGCAAATCAATTACTTTATCTTTGCCTCAACAGATAATGTTATGAAATGGGAAGACCCAAGCCAGTTTCTCTTTTGGGCTGGTTGCTGGCATCGATCTGGTTTTTGTGAATTGCACTCCATCTAAGGCCAAGGTTTGTGGGGTTTACTTCCTGGAATTACAAGGTAAGGCTGAGTTAGGAAAAGAGAAGCAGAAAACAATTCTCGTGGAGCTTTGCTGAGTCCTTTGCAGAGCACACTGTCAATAACAGATGTCTGTGAAGCCTTCACTTGCTTGATTTTAAATAGAGTGTAATAGCCTGGTATTACTCAGATTACTTTTATAAAAAACATACAAGAGCTCCATGGGAAGGCTCATATTATGTGACTACCGATTGAAGAAATGGAAAGCTGCTCAATGGTTATATCATTTAATCCTCACATGAAGCCAAGGGGGGCAGGGTGAGTGGCGTGTGGCAAAGAATGTCTATTTGTAGAAACTGAGGAAGAGAAGGATCACATAGGCAATACAACTTGACCAGGAACCCAGAGCTACTCAGCAGCAGAATGGGGGTTTGAGCCCAGGGGTAGGTAACCCAGTGTGCTCTTGACACTGTATCATTTAGAGATCACGCATGAAGCCAAGGGTCAAAAATCACAGGAGCAGTCAGACTGGAAACAACTCAAATGTTGGGCAACTGGCAAATGGATAAATAATAGTACTTGTCAATAATAAGGAATGAAACACTGATATGTTCTGTAACATGCATAAACTTTGAAAATATTATACTAAGTGAAGGAAGCTAGTCACAAACACTGCAGATTGCACAATTCCATTCATATGCAATGTCCAGACGAGGCCAATCCATATAGACAAAGTAGGTTGCAAATGGCTTGGGGTTCTGGCAGTGGGGTGGGGGGGTTGTGGGAGCCACTGCTAATGGTACTGGGTTTCTTTTGGGGACGTGATAAAAGGGTTCTAAAATTGTGCTGTTGCACAACTCTGTATATCCTAGAAGCCACTGAATGACATACTTTAAATGAGTAAATTGTATGCTATGTGAATTATATTTCCATAATGCTGTTACAAAAAAAAAAAAAAAGTTAGAGGCACAGCATAAGAAGTATGAGCAATTGTTAAAGGGCACCAAGAAGTGAAAAGATAATACCCCACACCCATACACAGGATCACCATACATTTCACCAATCAGCAATAATGAGTTTCCCTTCACTGGAGGATGTGATGAAAAATACACGCAAGTTTCACGCAAAAGCAATTGTGACAAACTTGGGAGGGAGTCGCTGAGGACTTGCTGACCAAAGTGGTTAAAAGGACTTCCTTCAAAGGTTTCTCTCTCTTGAAGGGGCTACACCAGAGCATTATCAGTTTCACTAGCTTGAACTCACCCCGCTTGAGGCGCAAGTGATAGTCAATCATAATATTTGCCTGCAGGAATCCTGCATTCACTGTAATGATAGGATCTTCTGATCTTACCCTATGCTGATGGATAGTCAGTCATTTTTCATAACCCCAAATCACCATCATTAGTTCTTTCTCAGGGAAATGCACCAGGAAATTCTCCAATTTCAGAGGCCTTTCATCTCCCCTCATGGCTCTCAAACACTACAGTGCCTCTCTCTACTACTCTTCTCTTCTACCCATCTTCAAGTTTAATGACTTTCTCTTGGCCTAGAGACAAGAGGAAAGGCACAGATGGTACATTTTGAGAGTTAAATTGGTTTCAAATTTAGGTGTCATTTTCTTCATGAAAGGTAAGTAAAGGATGGAAATAATTTACAATGCTCTATGAAACCATTATTTTTAAATAGAAGGAAACGACTGGTGAGGGCATCGTGTTTCACATGTTTTAAAACATGTAGCTGTTCTCATGAATTTTGCTTAGAATTGAAAAGGAAATTTTTTTATAAGAAAATGATTTTTTTGTTTTGTTTTAAACAGTAGGAGTATTCTCTGGTAAACAGATTCAGCCAAGGAGAGAAGGAGGTTAGTATTATGTCTATACTAATTTCAAAGTCACCACCAACTTTCCGTGCTATTCCCTAGTGCAAGTTTGTACATCTTTATAATGCCTTCAGAATAATTTATCACATAGTAAAGATTTTAAAAAATCATTATCCTTTTGATATAAAAATCCTTATACTTCAACTTTAATATGTTCTTTTTGAAGAAGTTGCCACGTATATTTTACTCCTCAGAGAAATCAACAGCAGAGCACAAAGCAAGGTTTTTAAGATCTTCCAATCCCATTTAAAAGAAATTATCAAAGTTTTTTGTTGTGTCTATTTAACATGACACATACTTTTGGGTACAAAATATGAAGCCCTGTGCCACCCTAACACAAAACCAAAGTTGGTGGAATCATTAGAAGGAATGTCCAAACACTTCAGCTAATGGTTTAAAGTTAGCTTAATATTTAGAAGTAGTTCTTGCCCATGGCAAATATATTAACAGAGCATGAGTAAGCTATGAACAACACTGATTTATGTTTCTGTCATTAGGGTACTTCAGACTGTCCTTTATTCCCCAAAATCAAAGGTGGCCAACACTGAAGCTTGGTTTGATCTTTGTAAAAGCAGTTACAAAATGCCCAGATGTCAGAGTATTATTCTCTCAATCTCAAGGATGTATTCTAAGACAATTTTATTAACCAAAGGTAAAAACCATCTCACACACACACACACACACACACACACACACACACACGCATGCACATACATACACACAATGTCTAAGCTGGGAAATCTTTGAAGGAAGGAACTCGAACCACAACCAAATCCATTCTCCCTTGTTCTTTGTAAAAGGTTTACCTCAAATCCACCAAAAGCTGTGCAATTTGGAACTTTTAGGCCTTCCTTTGTATTAACTTTAAGGAAATGTTCCTTTTATGAGGCTCTCAGAAGACTTCAGAGAGAGATCAAAATTCAGTCAAATGATCACTTTGCAGCCCAATCACACTGAATGACTGCATTGTCTGAGCATGGTCACCCAAGGGTGGATTAAGCAACAAGGCTGCTGGTCTCAGAGTTCTGATACTTCTGGCTCTGAAAGAGGCTCTTTAGACCCTTTGTAAGCTACAGAGTAGTGTTTGTTTGAAAATCTTTTCTGCTAGGAGAACCAAAAGGCATTAAAAATAGTAATGGCTATTTATTGAGTATTTAGCATGTGCTGGGAATGATAGTATGCCTTTGGCTCATAGTAGTATCCCACCATGTGCACTGGAGAACTCCCTTTTGGTGGAGAATGGAGAAAGAGAAAGAGCACATCTATGGTTCAGAGAGAGTGTGGGGTGGGGAACATGAATCTGTTCATATGTTAGATATGGAGTTTCTTCCTAATGCTCCTCATATGTGTGTATCCATGTAGTAAATATATCCATGCTTGATATATGTTTACATTATTATGTTGTGTATTATTGTAAGCATTCAACTATTATACATACTTCTCACTATATAGGGTTGCACATACCTATGCACTGTGTACTTTAAATCCAGTTGAAGGAGTTTTTCAAGGCTGATTGTTTCTATATATGATTATAATGTTACCTCTTGGTTGAGTATAGGACTAAGGAAGTATAATAGATACATTAGCTTATATAATCTCCACAATTGTAGAATAGTTATTTATATTCTTTAGTGTTATTTTACCAATGGCAAAAGAGAATCTCAGAAAACTTAAGAAATTGGCTGACTACCCAGCTTTAAAAGGGAAGAGGTGGGATTTCAAATCCAAGTCTGTTAGAATCTAAAACCTGAGCTTAACTACCTATCTCTTTTTTTGACGTTTATTTATTTTTGAGAGAGAGACAGAGTGAGTGAGAGAGAGAGAGAGAGAGAGAGAGACTGAATGAGAATGAACAAGCAGGTATGGGCAGAAAGAGAGGGAGACCCAGAATCTGAAGCAGGCTCCAGGCTCTGAGCTGTTAGTGCAGAGTCTGATGCAAGGCTCGAACCCATGAACTGCGAGATCATGACCTGAGTCAAAGTCAGACGCTTAATCAACTGAGCCAACCAGATGCCCCCTAACTAATTCTCTTATTTTAAAGAGTGGTAGTGCCAATCTTGTCTTACTTTAGGAGAATTACTAAAAAGCTGTAAAAACCGAGGACATGTTCTATTAAAGAAAAAAAAAAAAAAGGAGGGCAGAGCCATTAACTATGTATTTGTTGGAGTGGAGAGAACATACTCTCTAGAGAGTTAATTGATCTCCACCTTAGTTTCTCTTCTACCACTAGGGAAATGACAAAGATAATCTCCAGTAGAACTGAAAAAAGTCAGAACCACCTACAACAAAACTAATGTGTTAGCGGTTTTTTTTTTTTAAGTGTTTTAATGTTTATTTTTGAGAGAGAGAGTATGAGCAGGGAAGGGACAGAGGGAGAGGGAGAAACAGAATCTGAGGCAGGCTGCAGGCTCTGAGCTGCCAGCAGAGCCCAATGTAGGGATGGAACTCATGAACTGTGAGATTATTACCTGAGCCAAACTGGGACTCTAAACCAACTGAGCCACCCAGATGCCCCTTGTTAACAAGTTTTTTATCTATCTATCTATCTATCTATCTATCTATGTTTGTTTTTATTTAAATTCCAGTTAGCTAACAAACAGTGAGTGTTAGTATCAGATGTACAATACAGTGATTCACCACGCCCATACAACAGCTGGTGCTTATCACAAGTGCAATCCTTAATCCCCATCACCTATTTCACCCATCCCTCCGCCAACGTCCTCCTTTCTGGTAACCATCAGCTTATTCTCCATAGTTAAGAGCCTGTTTCTTGGTTTGTCTCTCTTTTTTTATCCCTTTACTCATTTGTTTTGTTTCTGGAAATCCACATATGACTGAAATCATATGGTATTTCTCATTCTCTGACTGACTTATTTCACTTAGGATGATATTCTGTATTTCCATCCAGATCGCTGCAAATGGCAAGAGTCCCTTCTTTTTTATGGCTGAGTAATATTCTTATATATATTATGTGATTCTCACACACACACACACACACACACACACACACACACACACACACCACTTCTTGATCCATTCATCAGTCGAAGGATACTTTTGCTCTTTCCATAATTTGGCTACTATAGATAATGTTGCCATAAACATCAGGGTGCCTGTATCCCTTTGGATTAGTTTTGTTTGTCTGTTTATTTTGGGAATAAATGCCTAGTGTGCTATTGTACTACTGGGTCATAGGGTAGTTCTATTTTTAACTTTTTGAGGAAAGTCCATACTGTCTCCCAGACTAGCTGCACCAGTTTGCATCCCACCAACAGTACAAGAAGGTTTCCCTTTCTCTGCATTCTTGCCAACATCTGTTGTTTCTTGTGTTGTTGATTTTAGCCTGAGTTTTATGTCATTTCTCAAATTTTGGAATGCCAGTGCTCTGAAAGGAAAATTCACAACCACACCTTAACTTGGAAAGCCAGGATCTTCTTAGAAAAACATTAATAATTTAGTTTTAAATGGATCATTGAAGCCTATTATCCAAAATCTGGTGCAATTTCTGAATGACTACATAACTACATTAATTGAGGGCAGGGGCTTTGATTAGAATTCACTTTTGAAGCTTGCAGAGGAGTTACATTTTTAAGTTAAGCACTTTAGCTTTTTATTGACAATACTTTACACTATCTCCTTTAAAAAAAAATAAAAACTTCTTGTTTTACAATAATGCCCTAAATGCTATAAAATGAGACTCTTGCTTACTGTCCATGATTCTCAGTAAACATAAATCCTAGAGTCCTGATTTGAGTAATTCTAAGCATCAGTCCCTCTCCCTACATTTCCTTGCTCTAGATCAAGTTTCTCTTGGACAGAATATGATGAAATTGTCATTTCTTATCACTCTCTTTAAGCTGAAAACTCCAAGATACTCATAGTAAGAGACCTGTTTAGATCATTTACCTGTATATGAGACATTAGCACATGAAATGCTAGGTCTTTACATGTGTACAGGGTATAATTCTTGATCTCTGCTTTCATTTTCTTTGCACTCTTCTCTCCCTTAGCCATTCTAATCAAGCATCTGCAACTGCCTCACTCCAGAATGCTCCATCACGTTATCAATGTCAAATCCAAAGACCTCTATTCATTCTTCATTGTAATTAAACACTTCGTAGCTTATGATATAGTTGAACTTGCTCTTCCTGATATCCTCCCAGGAAGAGAACAGATTCACCCTTCTTTTTTTCTGAGCACCTTTTCTTCATCAATTCCTCAGACTGTCCCCTAAAAGGCAGCATTTCTAAAATCCTGTCCTTGGCCCTAGTCACTCTGAACCCCCTGTCCCAGACATCTTACCCCCGACACAGCCCCACTTATAGCTGATAATTGAGATAGGGTGATAGTTTCCTTATCTCTGTTCCTAGGTTCATACTCTGCCTCATTTTCATTAGAACACTTCCAAGTGCCTATTTCATATCCTCATACAGAAGTCCAAGAAAATCTATACTCAATATTTTCCAAAACTGAACTTATCTCCCTGACAGATGTTCTCCTTTTCCTGCCTCTGGGTCATTTATTGACTTTCTCCTAACCTACTTATCCCAGTTGTTGTCCTTAGAATAACCCGTGAATCAGCCCACTTCTTATGAACCCATCTCTGCCCACTCTAATCAGTTGTTAGCCATTGTCAAGGCCTGGAAACTCTGCCTTCACTTCCTTCTCATCATTCTCACTGCCCTAGATGGGACCATTATTGACTCAGACTTCTCATTCCTCTTTCTGGCCCAAACCTTCCTTCTCCCAATACATATTTACATTTAGAGAGATTTTTTTGGAAAAAGAAAATCTAACCAAGTCACTCCTTTGTTAATAAACTCCACTGGACCCTACTTGCTTATAATGGTGAAGTCAAAATGCTTTGCCATGCAATTCTGTTTTCCAAAATCTGGCCCATGGTGATCTTCTCAGTCTTCCCTTTGTTTACTTACAATTTCTCTCCCAGTGCACTATTCTCTTCTCTATTATGAAGCTGGTCTTCATTCCCTAACCATATAAGTATATTCACAGCTCTGAATCTATAGTTGTATTGTATCGTCAAATCAAGATGTCCCCATTCTCTTTCCTGACTGGAACAATCTCCTGCTAGCTTCAAAGCCCCGCCCCAATATTAACTACTCTGTAAAATCTTTACTCATGGAAAAGTATGTATTATTGCCTATAATAATGTTATTGCTCATATTAGATAGTAAGCATTGCATTAAGACCATTCAATCTTTCACTCATTTGCTTTTCACAACAAATCCATGGGCAGATACTTCCATTTTATCAATAAAGAAATTCAGGCTCAGAGAGACAAAGCAATTTTCCATGTCCCAAGGGCAAGGAAGTGGCAGAACTGAGCTTTAAACCAGACAGTCTCATTTCAGAGAATTGTGCTTAATTACTGTGCTATTCTACCTCCTATCACCATTTAGGTCTTTGTCTTCCTGCTCGGATGTGAGTTACTTGGGGGCAGGGATTATGTGAAATTTATCTTTGTATTTCCAGTTCCCAGCATGCAGTAGATATTCAATAAATGTTTGATGACTTGTATTCAGGATGAGTGGTGCTGCCGTGTTCTCCGGTAGTTAAAGGTGCTAAGCACTGCAGACTATGATTGGGTGTCTTGCATGGTTTGATCTCATCCCACATCTTGCTCTGCCCCTCATTCTGCTCTTTCTGGCTTATAATTGGCTTTGATCCCTTTCACAGCTCCTTTTATCACAAATTCTGTGAGTCTGGGATGGTTGCATCTCCATATTTACTGGATTAGACTTCTTAATTAACATTTAACTCCCTTTCCTTGAAGAACAAAATGAAAGCACAAATGAAATCACCTTTTTAAATCCCTTTTTGATATATAAGGCAGACCTCCCACTTGTGACAGGTTCCCAGAAAAGGAGGATGACCACTCTAAATGAAAATGATCTAATCCCCATTACTTTTACAGCAGGATCAATGTAAGAACAGGGATTTAAATTTCTGTCCAATGACCTGATAGCCAAGGGTTATGAAGGAGACATCAGAAATTATGTTGAATCACTTGCATGTGATAAATCTATAAATTTTAAAAGCAGCCTAAATTGATTAAATATGGCAACAAGGAGAACTGTTTTAAAAAACACTAATAGAAGAATGATCAGTACTATGCATGGAGTGTATATCATGTGCCAGGCACTTTGCTAACCATTTCACATACTTCACCTCATTTAATAATTATAAGAATAAGGGCAAGGTACACTATCATCCCCATTTTAGCAAAAAAGCAGCAAGTGTTTCAAGAGCTTAGTGGTAACATGGCAAGGGCTGATAAAAACAGAGCTAGGTCTCAAACCCTTGTCTTTCTGACTCCAAGAACCCTTTACTTAATAGTCATGCTACCCTGCCCTCGATGTGTCCAAATCACAAATATGGTATTGACATCTAGTGAGATATGGTCTGTTGGTCACTGCCATAAAGCTGGTTAGTGACAGAGCAAGGACAAGAACCTAGGTCTCCAGACTTTTTCTTCTAAAGCCTCAAGCCTATTATTATTAACCAATATTAATATAACATGAAATGCATATTTTTTTGTATTATCTTCATAATACTTTTTTTTTTACAGGAATAAACTCAAAGTTGAAAAAGGTCATGATCATGGATATAGGCACAGTTTGTCTAGGGGAGACAGCAATAGAAATATTTCATATTTTTAAAGCATTAAGCCCACTTAATTGAACCTGGAGAACCTGCTTTTTTGATACATATTTCAGAAAATCCAACAAGGCATATAAGAACAGGTTGTCATTACTGTGTCTTCAAAGTGCAGACATCCCTCTTTCTTAACTACTATTTCAGCAGAACATTACTGTGCAATGTATTATATGCTATATATATTTCCTTAGAAGATATGAAATGATCTTCCTGTTATTCACTGTATGCCTAGCTCATTGGTTCATTCACGCACCAGATTATTGCCTAGTCAGAATGAGGAGGGTTGGTTTTATATCAGGCCATGGACACACATAGACTCAAAACATTTGATTCTTAATCAATAAAACCTATCTTTCATAGGTTCCATATGTTGCTTTATAAAGTGTATTGCAATGACCTATAAGCCACTATTGTTATTTTTTATTAATTTGATGCTTAAGATATGTTTTTCCATTTGTGAAACAAACTTTATTAAATCAAATATACAAGGACTCAGGTCTCCTAGCAAGTATAGTTTTATCAAGTGACTTTCCTAATCCGTTATCCTAATCTGTTGCCTTTCTATTTTCCTTTCTCCTCCCTTCCTTCATTTTCTTGACTTCTCTTTTATCCTCCCTACCTCCCTTCTATAGTTTTATGACTCAATCAGACAAGCAATATTCTATATAATGTAGAAATATACACAAATAAGATGCAATCCCTATCATCAAGATTTCCTACTGTTTATTATAAAATGGTTCTCCCTTCCCCATACAGGAAATATTGTACACGGTCTGTACTTTCCAAGAACAATTATTTCTATTTTTTTAAGTTTATTTATTGAGAGAGATGGGGGGGAGGGGCAGAGAGAGATGGAGAGGGAGAATCCCAAGCAGGCTCTGCACTGTCAGCAGGGGCTCAATCCCACAAACTGTGAGAATGTGACCTGAGCCCAAATCAAGAATTGATGCTTAATCAACTAAGCCTCCCAGGCGTTCCCCAAGAGCCATTTCTTTTTAATAAGGGGTGAATCATGCCTTCTCCAGAACCACAAGCTGACTACTATTTTAAATGAGAGAAATGGATTGAGAACATTTCTTTAGGATCAACAGTAAACTACATACTGGGATTAAACCATACCTCTCCTGGTGTTTATAATCCTATCATCAAGGATTGAGAAGTTCAAGAGATCTACCTCTCCTTACCTCTTAACATCCAAACTCCTGTCCTCACTATTCATAACCTTAAATCCTTTTTATGTACTTTATCACTGAAAAAAATCTCAACCACTTCCCCAAATTTTTCTTTCACATCCTTGCTCCAATAGAAATCTACTCTCCCTAAGGACACTGTTCCCCCTGGAGTGTGCTCAACTGGTGTGGTTCTTCCTTGTTGTGCCCTCATACCACCAGGACTGCAGATGTGAAAAAGGGATTTGCTCCTTGCCACTAGTAGAACATGCTCCCTCAATGTTCTGCAAATATCCTCAACTTTGAGACTCTTGCCATCTGATTATAACACACATTATCCCTCATTCACTGATACCATATCTCAGCCCTGCCATCATTCCTCCTCTTTCTGGATATATTCAACTCTTGGCACTCCTTCACTTAACATTTCAGTGGCTACTTCAGCACACACATAGGTGATCTTCTAGTACCTTCATGTTCATTTCTTTGAACTGCTTTTGCCTGTTCTTATCTTCCATCCAGATTCAACTACTCATGCTCATGGTCTTACTTTTTCATTGTTGGTATCTACAACCCCTCTTCAATCTTAATGTCATGCGATTTACTCTGTAATCACCACTGCCTATCTTCCTAGCTCAGGGGTATGAGAGACATGCCCTAACCCCATTAGTCTTTTGAGGCCAACGGGCACCTTCAATCAATTTATTTTATGACCTACTTATTCTATCATTTTTCCTCTAATCTTTAGCTTAACTTTCATGGTGAATTGTAATCATTCTATTTACTCCTTGTACTCACTTCCCCTCTATTGTTTTATGATATTTGGTATTGGCTTGGTAAAAACTACAGCCTTAGTCAAATCATACTCTACCTACTTTGTGTCTGCACTTAATAAAGTGTTGAACAAAATACACACACACACACACACACACACACACACACACACACACACAGACACTGACCATGAAGAGTAGTGAAGAATAGTATCCTCACTCTGTTAGTAACTTCTTCACACTTCTCTCTTTAACACCTCCCCCTCTATCCTCTGTCTCAGCTGATGACCATCACTGAAAAGACAGAAGCAACTACTGGAGAAATTCCACAGAATCCATCATGTATATACCCATCTACCATAATCTGCCCTCTCCCTTTACAACAGATGAACTTCCCATGCTCTTGCATTTATGAAAAAAAAGATCTTATCCTTTCATCTTTTATGAACAGATCTTTCATTCCCTAGTGGATCATTCTCACCACCACACCAATATATAGTTATCTCTTACTTAAGAAAAAATAAACAAAAGAACTCTTCTGACTCCTTCTGGCAGTTGCAGCAAAACATACGGAAATTGTTGTCTTTATTTGTATCTTTAGTTCTTGTCATCCTGTTCTCTATTAATGCCACCACATTCAGTCTTTCACCACTTTCCACTGCAAAATTTGTTTCACGTCAGTTTCAGTTAATAGAACTTACCATTTCAGTTGGCAGAAAATCCATACCTCCAGTTGCTCAGGCCAAAGCCTTAGGCATCATCTTCTATTTTTTTTTATTTGTTTGTTTATGGTAGTAAGAGCAGAGAGCTTGAGCTCTGCCTTCTTAACAAATTCTTAAGTGTACAGAACAGTATCATTAACTATAAAAACAATGAACTTATTTGTCTTGCATAACTGAAACTTAATACCCATGGAACAGCAAATCCTCCCCTCCCTTTTTTCCTCCCCTCATCCCCTGGCAAGCACTATTCTATTTTCTGATTCTATACCTGATTAGATACCTCATGTAAATGAAATCATGCAGTGTTTGTCCTGTGATTGGCTTATTTCACATATCATGTTTGTCATCCACGTTGTCACATATGTCAGGATTTCCTTATTTTTTATGGCTGAATAATATTTCACTGTATGTATATGCCACTTTTTCTTTATTTATTCATCCATCAGTGGACATTTAGATTGTTTCTACATGTTGACTGCAGTGACTAACATGCCATAAATATGGGATACACATATCTCCTTAGGATCCTGATTTTCATTCTTTTGGGCAATAGCCAAAAGTATGATTGCCAGATCATATGGCAACACTATTTTTAATTATTTGAGGAAATGTCATACTGTTTTCTACAGAGGTTACAGCATTTTCTATTCCTACCAATAGTGTATAACAGTTCAAATTTCTTCACATTCTTGCCAACACTTTTTTTTTTTTTTTGCTAATGGCCTTTCTAACAAGTGTGAGATGATATCCCATGGTGACTTTTATCTGTATTTCCTTGATCATTAGTAAAGTTGACCATATTTTCATATACTTTTTGTCTTGTATATCTTCTTTGGCAAAACTGAAATCTTTCCTCTAAGAACAGAAATAAGGCAAGAATACCCACTCTTAACACTTCTATTTAACGTAGTACTGGAAATCTTAGCCAGAGCAATTAGGCATGAAAAAGAAATTAAAGGCATCCAAATTGGTAAGGAAGAAATGAAATTATCTATTTGCAGATGACATATTCTTATATGCAGAAAACTCTAAAGACTTTACAAAAATCCTGCATCAAACAAATGAATTTGGCAACGCTGAAGGACACAAAATCAACATGGAATAGTCAGTTGTGTTTCTACACACTAACAATAAACTAAGTGAAAGGAAAATTATGAAAATAATTACATTTATAATAGCATCAAAAATAATAAAATACTTAGGAATTAACCTAATCAATTAGGTAAAAGATGTATATGCTGAAAACTACAAAATTTTGATAAAAGAAATTAAAGAAGACAGAAATAAATGGCAAGACACCCCTTATTCATGGACTGAAAACAATATTGTAAAATCATCCTTACTACCCAAAACAGTCTACAGATTCAATGCAATTCCTCTCAAAATCCCAATGATAATTTTACAGTAATAGAAAAAAATCCTAAAATTCATATGGACCACAAAGAACACCAAAATAGCCAAAGCAATCTTGAGAACAAAACTGGGGCCATCACATTTCCTGATATCAAAATATAAACTACAGTAATTAAAACATTACAGTATTGGTGTAAAGACAGACATATAGACAAATGAGGCAGAACAGAAATAAACCCACACAAATATGGTTAACTGATTTTTAGCAAGGATGCCAAGAATATACAATGGGGAGAGGCTAGTTTCTGTAAGAAACAGTGTTGGGTAAACTGGATATCCATACACAAAAGAATGAAATTGAACACTTATGCTACACACAAAATCAACTAAAATGGATTAAAGATTTAAAAATAAGATCTGAAACTATAAAATGCCTAGAAGAAAAAAACAAAAAAAATCATGGCATTAGTCTTGGCAATATTTCTTGAATATGATACAAAAATCACAGGCAACAAAAGCAAAACTAGACAAACTGGTGGGGGGGGCACATGTAGTGGCTCAGGAGGTTGAGCATCTGAATTCAGTTCAGGTCATGATCATGTGGTTCATTAGGTTGAGCCCCACATTGGGTTTGCTGCTGTCAGTGCAGAGTCTTCTTCGGATAATCTGTCCCCCTTTCTCTGCCCCTCATCTACTTGTGTGCTCTCTCTCTCTCAAAAATAAATAAACATTAAAATAATAAAAAAAAAATACCTAGACAAATGGGACTATATCAAGCTAAAAAGCTTCTACATAGCAAAGGAAATATCAACAGAATGAAAAGGCAGTCTATGTAGTGGGAGGATATATCTGCAAGTCATATATTTGATAAGGGATAATATTAAAAAAAGAAACAAGTCCTACTACTCAGTAGGAAAACAATAATAACAACTAAAAACCAATAAACCAACGAACCAACCAACCAACCAACAAAAAAAACCAGATAATTACAAAACAGGCAGAGGATTTGGGAGTCATTTTTTACTTCTCTTTTTCACACACTTCCCAGCTAATATATCTGAAAAAACTACCACCTCAACCTTCAAAATATATTGAGAATCAGACAATTTATCATCACAACCATTGGTCCTAGATACTGTCATCTCTTGTCTTGGTTACAATAGCCCCTTAACTGGTCTCCTCACCCTTGCCCCTTTCGCTCCATTCTAACATAATAGCCAGAGTGATATTTAATAGGATATTTAAATAGGAAATCAGATCATGTCACTCTTATGCTCAAAACTCTGCATGGATATCCATTTTCCTCAGAATAAAACCACAAATTAAAATTATCTATGATGCTTTACATGACCTAGCTCTGCCTCTGTCCTCACGTCCTACCTTTCTTCCCAGTTTGCTTTCTGATGCAATCCCTTTGATTTCCTTAAATGCACCACGAATATTCCTGAATTAAACTTTTTGAATTAGCTCTTTCATTTGCCTGGGAGGCCACATCCCCAGAAATCTGCATAGTCTTTCACAACTTAATTCTTTGACTCCTTTAAGTTTTGGTTTGTTCAAATGTCGCCTTTTCAAAGAAGCCTTCTCTGACATTCCCCAGTCTATTTAATACTGCAAAAGTACAACCACATACTCCTATTTTAATTCTTATAGCATTTATCAGTTTTTAGTATAGTGTTTTATTTACTTCTTTCTTTCCCCTTCCTTCTTTCTTTCTCTCCTCTCTCCCTCCTTTTCCTTTCCTCCCTTGCTTTCTTTCTCTCTCTCTCTCTCTCCATTTTTATGGTCTTTATCTCCAAGTAAAATTTAAGTTTCAAGAGGGTCGTAATCTCTAGTTTGTTACTGATACATCCCAAGCACAATACATAATAGGTACACAATAAATATTTTCAATGTAGCAAATGTTTATACTTGTTGTTAATCATTACTTAATATATTTAAATTGCCTTAGAGATCAGTTTACCAGTCATATGGGGAAGCCATTCTCATTTATGTTCCTGACCTACTCTCTGTTTTTAAATTAATTTATTTCTCCCTGAAATGGATAAGTTCTTCCAGTTTTTTCCCCTTTAATTAAAACAGCAGTAATGGAGAGGGGAAAAAAAAAGATTTTGGATTGAGAGAATATGCAGACACACCAAAATTAGAAACCATTAGGAACCCCTAACGAAAATTATATAAGCAAAAATGGATACAGAACTACCAGGTGCAAACCAGTATGCCTTCAGTCTCTTTTCTTTGTCTTCTATCCAACTATTAAGAGCTATTCAGAGGTTGCTCCTGGCCGTCTACTCTTATTGCTCTGTCTTTCTCCTTATAAGCTCAACTTCCAGAGATAATCTATAAACCACTATTCTGATGTTCATTCTCAAAGTGATGTCTCCAGTTCAGAGCTCTCCTCTAGGTCCCATTCTTAACAATTACATAATTATTGACATTGACTTTCTATTTGAATGTATTGTGTTACATAGCAACATCCAAAATGGAACTCTTGGTCAGCCCCTCAATTCTATCCTTTCCAAGGATTCCCATTTTAGTACATAAGTATCCATCCAATTGCTAAAGACAAAAATCCTTGATATCTCTTGTTCATCATTTCCTACATTCAAACCATCATCAAGTTCTGTATATTTTATCTTTCAAATGAATTTCAAATCATTTGCTTCTCTACCTTGGTAAAGACTATACCATTTCCCCAAAGGCTACACAATTTCTCCCAAGTTCCAAAAGAAATGGATAAATGAAATGCTACAGAATTCAGAGGTGTGGGAATTCACATATAGTTAAAGAGACTAGAAGGGTCTTGATTCCAAGTCTAAGAGGACTTGGCATCTTAGATAATTCTTTGATGATAATGGGAATATTATTGATGTGTAGATTTGGGATAGCAGTCAAAGCAAAGGCAACAGTACAAAGACTCAGAGGAGGAAAGAGTATGCTCTAGAAAAAATACACAGCCCAGTTGGACTAGATCCGAAAATATATTTAGAGGAGAAGTGGGAGCAAGGGCTAAAAACATAAAATTGGACTATATTGTGGAGGGCGTGAAATACCACAGAGGGACAGATTAAGTTGATTTGTATACTTCCTGCCTTCCCAATGTGCCTTTTTGTTCATAGCCATAAATGTGTATCAGTGGAAGTGGAAGACAGCTTGTATTCTCTTAATTATTCTGCATTTCACTAGGGTCTTTTCCATTCTGCATGTACAAAGGGATGCTCCAGAATATAGAACTTTTTCTACTCTTTTATTTCTATAACATCAATTATTAAGCAACACTCTACATTAGTAGAGCCATATGCTTATTATAATAGTAATTGCTTCCACATGATTATTTTCAGAGACTTTTCTTTATGTACTGAGATATTTATCTTTCATGCAAAACTACCTATTTTGTAAAAATACCAATAGCTGGGATACCACTGTGTTTATGATTACTATCCTCATTGAATCAAAGGCACCATATAGATGGAGAAAGTTTTAAGAATATTTAATACATCATTTACTCGATTCTATCTCCTCAAGGTGCCTTGCAGATTGTCTTAGCAGATGTGAATTTCCTTTTATCATGTGGAATGCAATTCTGTCCTTGGTTTGTTATAAATTAACAATCTGAAATAAAGTCCCACATTCTGAACAACAGTTAAAATATTTAATATGTCTTATCCTACAAAGGGCTAGTTGTTTCCCCCCCCCCTTTGGTCGATGCAATCATTTTAAATAGTTTTCTAGCTTTAGACTGATGAATTAAATGGATTTCTGAGATCTCCAGGTCAAGCCTATGTATGTATATATGTACGCGTATGTGTGTACGTGTGTATACACATATATGATGTTCCACCCTATAGGAAATAAGTTGCATAATTTTGAGAATGTAACCCAGTGATTTTCACACCTGTAAATGAACATTTTCAACTATATTATCAAGAACAAAGTACAATAGGACTTATTCTGGGATTACTGTAGGCATCATAAAAAAACTAAAAAAAAAAAAAAAAAAAGTGAGCATAATCCAACATCTTCTCATCTGGAGAAGAAATACAAAACATAAAATAAGACATATAAACATTCAATAAACACATGGAAAGTCACTCAGCCTCACTCATATTCAAGTAAATGAAAAACAGAATAAATATATTTTCATCAAGAAATAGAAAAAATATTGGGAGAGTTTCCAGTGACTCCTGACCAATACTGTGTGTGCCCACATGATGCTAACACAGTGCCGGAGCAAGGGGCAACTTTCCTGTTGGGAAACTAGTGGAAGAGAATTACAGTTTTGGATAACCATGTATGTCTAAGTTTTTCATGAATTTATTATAGGATGAGAATTAGGAATGTGCACTGGAATTTAGCTATAAGGATTTTATTCATCACATTGTTCTTTACAGCTTCTAAAAATAAATAAATAAGTGAAAGAAATTTGAAAAAAGGTATTATGCTAAAGGAGCACTATGTACCCCTTAATTATTATGGAAAATACTGAATGTCATGGGAAAATGATTATATTTACTAAAAAAATTAAGGCTACATAGGGCATGCAAATTGTGATGCCAACTCTGTAAAAATATTGATATCATGCACACATATATTTTCATATATTTTACAAGCTTATGTTATGTGTTTTACACATATGTATATTCCTATATCTATGTATTATATATTAATATGTTAATATATGTAACCATATAATATATATACTTACTATAGACATCATAAGTATTTTTTTTTTCAACGTTTTTTTTTTTTTTATTTATTTTTGGGACAGAGAGAGACAGAGCATGAACGGGGGAGGGGCAGAGAGAGAGGGAGACACAGAATCGGAAACAGGCTCCAGGCTCCGAGCCATCAGCCCAGAGCCTGACGCGGGGCTCGAACTCACGGACCGCGAGATCGTGACCTGGCTGAAGTCGGACGCTTAACCGACTGCGCCACCCAGGCGCCCCTAGACATCATAAGTATTAACAATAAAAATTTGGCCTTCAATAATTGTTAGTACTAAAATGAAAGGTTGGTAATGTTGGGATTTATTTCAAGAGTCCAGATTGCTAGGACTCTTTAGAGAGCAAGGAAAAGGACATTACTTTGTATCACATCCTATGGGACTTGGCTAATCTATGTATTCTTATTAAATAAGGAAGACTGAAAGTACCAAAACTTAGTACTTATTTTAAAATGTTAGACAAAAATGAGGCACCATCTGAGCATCCATTTGTTGATTTTGGCTCAGGTCATGATCACAGGATTGTGGGATGGAGCCCTGAAGAGGGCTCTGCATTGAACATGAGCCTGCTAAGATTCTCTCTCTCTCCCAGTGCCCCTTCTTTTCAGCTCACACGCTCTCAAAGTTAGACAAAATTAACAAAATATACTCTAAATTTTAAACATGAGACAATTAAAATTAAAGGATGAACTTGATGAAAAAGAAAGCGTGAGAGTAATACAGACAGGTAGAAAGCTTGAAAGAAAAATAAATATATTCACATCAAATCTGGTTTTTAAAAGATCTGAAAGATAAAAATACAAGTATAGGGATGAGAAGAGAGACCCAAATGAAGTTACAGAGATTATAATAAAGTATATGAATACAGGACTCCAGAAGCAATAAGGATATAGAAACAGAAAGAATCTTTAAGAAACTGTTAATCAACTACAACACACTGAATGTTCCTATAAAAATAATGTTATGACCTATCTTCCTTGTATATAGCACTATTTGATGCTATTATTTAATCATTTGATTAAGTAGTATCAATGCTGGGTTATGGCTGTTGTAACATGGTATTGTATGCATAAGCATAACAGATAAATGTCAAGAATATTTCCTATTCTCCAAGAGCTTCAAATTAGATGCTTTTCAAATTTTAGTATTTTAATTATATCCAACATTCATATGCTAGTTAGGGGTTAATTTCTCCACTTGAAATACCAAGAAGCAGGAATCAAAATCTCTGTAATCCAGGGATTGATTTTTTAAGAACTTCTACCTGGATTACTGTTTCCTTCTCTGATATCGCCACTTCTAATTTTGTTACCTTTCTGTCCAAACATCTGTGTGTGTGTGTGTGTGTGTGTGTGAGTGTGTGTGTGTGTGTGTGTGTGTGAGTGTATGTGTGTGTATGTGTGTGTATGCATGTGCGCTTTAATTAGATACTTTCTAAAACAGAAAAGTCTCTGCTGAAAGAAACTTTCAGTAATTTTCTCATGCCTTCTTGGTCAGACCTTATTTCCTTAGGGTAAAAGTCAGCATTCTTGATCATCTGATCCCTACATATCTACTGATATATTTCTACTGCTGTCTAATAAAAGTCACTATGTTCCCATTAGTCTGACTAGAGTTGGAATTTTATGGAAAAAATATTCCTGAAAAATCATCATCATTTTTACATATCTTCCCTTATTCTCCAGCTACCATACAAACTTTTTAATTCATTTGGAATATCCATCATCTAATTTCCACTCGTATAAACTCTCTCATTTATAACCTAATTAAAACTCCACTCTTCAAAGCTGCCCCTATTATAACAGTCTGCTGACATATGCAATGTTTATTTTCTTATTTCCCTACCGAGAGTAGATGGAAATTTCTCTATAAATGTACAGAGGCGCTTGTTTTCTTCAATAAACAGTAAAGTACATATTTTTATCTATCCATATAAGAAGTGAAAGTTGACACAAGGAATTGAGAGAAGAAAATAGAAACTCAAAAAAATAATAAGGTATGATCAGTACAGATAGCTATGAACAACAAGAAAGACAATCTAACAGGTTGCCACAAGATAATGGATTATCCACATATTCCAAGGGGAGTCTGGCTCCTTAGACTTCATCTCCTGGGAAATAAAATGTCTAAAACAATATTCACTTAACATTTTGTCACAAGCCCATATCAATATAAAACTTTTGGCTACAAATCCAATGTATATAGTTTTGCATTTATATAATCTATCATTTATGTGTGTTTGTATATATACTAATATATGCATGATAAAACATACTCAAAAATAGAAATTTTAAAGGAGAAATGAACAGAAAAGCAAATACAAACAGAACTTTTCATATCTTTCTGTACCCCAATGAGCCTTGATGCTCAAATCAGATTTTGAAAACCTAATCCCACTAATTTTAACAAGAGGGCAGAATGAAATAATAAAGAAATGAGCTCACTGATGCTGTGACTGATCCTAAAGTCCTGAGGGCAGAGGTCAGGGCTGGGAATGGAAGAAGGACATAGAAGAATATATTTTATGTTTTGCAAATAAATCAGCCTTCCCACCAAATCAAACACCATATCTCTGACAGACCCAGGAGAACTGGGTCTGAGAACTCCCAGGAGGCAAGAATTCTTATGAGGGAACAGAGAGAAAGTGGGTACTTTTAGGTGCATTCTGACTTGAGTGGATAGGAAAGCATAACTGGAACAGTAGCCTCGAGTCTTTAAGGGGAAGGCACATTGGTCCTAGAGGGCCAACAGAGGTCAAGTCAAAAGAGGGTCAGCGTAGTCCTCCCTTCTCTCTCACCTCTAAAACTGTACAGTACCAAAAGTTGACAGTACTCAATTGGGCATTTTCATATATGGCCTTATGTTGCCATCTCCCTGGACTCTGATCAATTTGTATTTCTTGATGTCTGTCCTTCTCAATAATAACCCTCATCCCAACTGAACTCCCCCCGCCATGAACTTAAGCAGACACAGACATACAAAGACACATGCTATGGTCTTGTGTAATGCTGACTATCTAGCAGCCCTTCCTTAAATCTTTTCAGAAATAAAATAGGAATCCTCCAAATTAAAGTGTCTTCTCATCTGAGATTACTTAGCTACTTTTCATCAATTCTAAATAAAAACAAGAACATAGTTTTATCAGCATCATGTATGTGTGTATTTTAAAATATACATATTTCACCAATATGCATAACTTTCTAAATACCAATTTTCTTTCTTTTTAAAATTCATTTCAAAGATCTTTTAGGATCAGTGAATGTGTGGTAGCATATTTCATGCATAGAATAAAGAAATACATTCCAATCCTCTTCCTATGTCTAGATGCTCTATGTAAGTCCATGACCCTCTTTTTTATGTTTGACCCAAGGAGAGATATCGCTGTGGTGTCAGTCTTTTCCTATTCCCCTCAGGCCAGGGTAAATGTCCATGAATGGAATTCTCAAAGAATGCCAACTTGGATATTTCAGCCCCTTCCATTAGTAAACATGCTTGAATTTCAATTACTTTTTCTCCTTCACAAATACCCTTGGGATGCTAAGAGAACTGGCAGTATACTACATTGTGTGTGAGCAAAAGCCACCTCTGAATAACACTCAGGAATCCTGCTGATACACTTGTAGAAGAGCTTTTCTTAGTTTGTGGAGCACTGTTCCCAGTTCTTGTTCCCAACTCAGCATTATCCAACATCGCTCCAAGTCCTTCTCTTTTGAGGCACTGGAGGTCTTTGTATATCACTGCATTTTTCTCTTCTAGCCTTTGCTTTATTGTCTTTCACGTCATTGTAACAGACTCCATAAACCATTTGCCTGATCAAAACTGAGCATAATTAGAACAAAGTCATTTTCCTCCTCTTTAAATGGCATCCTCCTATAAAGCCCTGGGGTTTTCCTCAATCAGCTGAAATAGCTAAAGTTTTTAAAGTAGGTTCTCCCTCCATCTATTTCCTAAAAGTCCACCCAGATACTTTTACATTAAAATAGCTTTCAATATATGTGTTGAAATCAAAAGTTCTGACTTTAATTTTTTAGCACTGCAGAAGATAGGGATGGCGAATCATCCACTCCCCCTCCCTTCCCACATGCATATAATTATTTTCTTAATTTTGAAATGAAATTTATTTTCATTTGTATGATTTCATCAGAATACCTTAAAATTACTTCAGAAATATGGTAAAGCAAAATTAAGCCCATTTTACAGGTGAGTCAAACTTATTAAAAAAACAAGCAACATCAATATTTTAAACACATGTTAAATTAAGCTAACGTTGTTTCTAGCTTTCTTTCTACCATTTTCATCATCTCTGGTTGCCCAGAATTTTGTATAGAAGTCAAGGTTGGTAACTTGAGTGCTCCAAAAGCTAAGCATACTTTAAATAAGTGGAGTACATTGAAGGGAGCTCAGGTAAATCAGATGACATGGGCCCATCTGGAGACACTATGGTTACTATTTCTAACCCAATTCATCCTGAAGGAAAGCTGGACAAGCATTACTGGACCTTGTACATTTCAAGAGAAGCCAACAATAAAAACTTCTACTTAAAATTGTTGGTTAGTAATGTCAAATTTTTTAAACATTGGGATGACCAAATAAAACAACTCATGAACTACAGTTCATAACCTCTAGGTTAATGACTGTTCTGTGAATCTCTTCCCTCGACCTTTGATGCCTTTAACATTCCTCAAACTGAGTTTAGGGAAACTGGGAAGGGCAATCTTCAAGGTAGTTCTTTTGGCTAGTGCTGAATAATACTAAACATTAAATCACAAGTAACATTTTTAGCTTCAGGTATAAGCATTTGTACATAATACCTACATATCTGCAATTTCTATCCTGCTTACAAATCTATTACTTGAAACTTTCTCCTTCCCCTCACTGTGTCCTAGTTTCAGAATGGGTAAATGAAATGTCTCCTTACTTGGCATACACCTTTGCAAATGCTTTTTGCCTCACATTTTATTTTGCACAGGTTCATCCGGATACAGTTGTCTGTAGAAAATTTATACTATCAACTTCCTTGGCTTTAACCCATTTTATTTACAGCTTTAATACGTGATTGCATCTCTCTCCCAAATTTAAATTTAATTTGAACCTTGACAAACAACAACTAAACTAAAAAGTGACTGAACAATAAGCAAAAAAGTGAAGAGTTTTCGGAGTGAATAGGCTTCTGGGGGTGAAGTGACAAGAACAGTTTGCCTCTCACCCAGTGACTGCCTTTGCTGCATAACTGAAGTGAAAGTACAGATATCAGGAACTCAGCAGCTTAAAACCAAATGATTATCCACCAAGCCCAATGTCTCCCCGAAGGCCTAGAGATTACACGTGTAATAATCAGGCTGCCCTTGCCAAAAGTAAGGCTTAGTGCTTCATTTTATTTATTGTATTTATTGAATGGAGCCATTCCTTGATAGCCCCCGGGAGCATTAACAAACATGAAAGCAACCACCAAAGGAAAGAAAGAAATATATAAATAACTAAAAACCATGCCACTAAAGTTTATAATCTGGAACATGCAGTACTGACACTCTTTCAAGTCCTCTGTTCTACTTTCAAGTAACGTAAGCATTGCTTCCATTTGCCAAAAACCTAAATCTTTAAAGTCTTGGACAGGTCCCTCTGCAAAACTTATCAGTCCCTCTTTTTAACGTACCAAGCGATGTGACAATGTGATATTCCTAAATTCTGCATCTGGTTCTACATTATTATCAGTTGTATTTTAGCATTGTGATAACCATATATTTAAGACTCTCATTAACAAACTTTTTGCAAAATAAGGTGCCTCTAATATCTGAACTTTTAGGGAATTGAGCAGATATTAAAATCATAGCATCCTTTCATATAGGAGTAGACCAAGAATCTTTTGACAGGTGATATTTTTTTCTCCTGTCTTTTATTTTTCAATCCATGGACGATTCATTTCACATTCCTTACAAATATTACTCTTTCAAATTTGCAAGCATAAAAAAAGAAAGCTTAAAAACACAATTTGGTATTCCAAATTGTCATCAAAATGGATTTTAAGTTTGTTTTGTTTTCTTCCATGTTTTTTGTTTTCTTTTGTTTTGTTTCTAAGGAATCGAGACAGTATTTTTTTCCATGGAAGGTTTTTTCTATAAAGTTTGGCTGGAAAAGAAATCATCCCTGTATCAACATCGAAAGCACAGTCAAGTATTACTATATTTCTGTAGCTCATTTACTATTCTTATTCCCAACTTTAAGAGCAAAATATGAGCCTTTGGCTATAATTATCTGGTGCTTATAGTAAGTTTTTACATCTGTTCCAAGCATTCTCTGTAAATTTTATATGTGCAATGATAAGGAAGAAGAAAGGAGTACAGTGGATTATAAAACACAAAATAAATTCAAGAGTATGCAAGCATAATAGAGTGGGGCAGAAAGAGAAACCTGGTAGCAGGTCTTACATGTGCATACATATAGGCTACTCTAACGAATTTATCTAGGGGCTGAAGAGAAAAGAAGACTTAAGAAACTCACCTCACATGATGAATGAACGCACTGCGGTTGGTGGCAATAACCTATAGATACTGTTCCTGGTTTTAAAGAAAAATCCTTCCTCCCCTCAGAGTTCTGTCTTCCGGACTCAATTAACATGCAGAGAGTACCTGGGTGTGTTCAAGCCCTCAGGAAGAGACAGGAACACTGCAGACCTCTGCCAACAGGACTCACAATCTAATACAACCTATGTTCCCCAAACACACTTTACACAAATCCATTATGTGCCAAGAGCCAGCTTGTTTTATAAATGCATTTTGCAAAATGCAATGAAATTAACCCAACATTTGTATTTTCAACCTCAAAGTACATTATGAGAATTATAAATTTCCCAATTGACAAGAAATGAAAATGAACATTGTCTTTATTTACTTTGGGTGGAAACAGAGAAGGTAAAGGGAAGGCTAATCTTCTTCTTTATCCAAGGCCAGATTTAGTTTTCTCTAATTTCTGGCTCTCTGTTCCACAGACAAGCTTCTTTCCTTTGAGTTTTCTTTTTTCTTTATGGATTTCTAATAAAATAACTAAAACTAGAATTATGTTGGAAAAAAAACCCACTCAAGGATATTTTTAAGTCCCCAAGGTGAAGATATTGCCTAAGGGAGTCAAGAGTACACAGACCGAATTTTTTACAGTGTGTGCTATTCTGCATTTTTAAAGAGGCAATTAGTTATTCTTGTGTATTAGTGACTGCCCCATTTTCTCCATAACTCAGGTGATACAAAGGGCCTAAGAGAGGACATACTTTAAATGGGACATTTATTACCCCAAAAAAGGGATGATTCTAATTTAAAGTCACTGAGAAAGCTATTTCTATAGATGCAGTCAAATTACACAGCAGCAAAAACTTGGCCTTGCTGTTCTGAACTCTCACTGCCATTTCTAACTATGCCATCTTTAACTTAAAGACAGAGTCAAAGAACCTGATAAAACCACATGGGCCTGAGAGCTGTATTTATTTAAAGCAAGTAAAGCCAACACAATGTTAACTTGGTGGCCAAACTGAGTATAAGATGCAAGGCTGTGAGGAAAAAGGGAAAAAAAAAGGAAAAAAAAAAAGAACAAATTTATCATGTGTTCAGTGTGATGGGACTTTCAAGTTACCAGGTTACTAGTAGATCATTTTTGTCACAGTAGCATGAAGGAAGAACTCTTGGTAGGAAAGGCTTTTATTACACGAGTCTGAAGGTTGGTTACCTGTGTCACACTATAGAAAGAGAATTTGGTTTTAGAGATCTGCTTTTGCATTCTAACTCTGCTTAGCAAAACCACAATTGGAATTTTTAAGTGCAATGTTTAAATAAGCACTGTGAACATCGAGTTACCCCCAAGATCCCACCTTGAAAATGAAATGAAAATATATGGGAGACAAAGAAAAAATTCATTTTGTGAGCACCTATCTTTAAAATCTAAAATTGAATCCGAGAGCTTCCTTCTCAAAGTATAGATTCTTTAACTTCCTCTTCAGGAGAGGCATACCTAAAAGGTTATTGATTTGGTTCTGAAGGACAGCGTGTTTATTACGGAGGAAGCCATTGCAGGGTACAAGTGTGAGAAATTAATGATGGCTTTGTAAGTGTCCACGCTGTGGTGTGGAACCAGTGGGGCAACTGTCAATCTATATGATAATACATTCCCAAACTTCATAAAATCAGTCATGTGAAAATGCATTGATTTCTTTGTGAGCTAAACAGAATTTGTCAAAGAGAAAGAACAAGAAGTTTACTGAAGTTAACACCTCAGCCTGCAGAGTGGCTCACAACTCACTTTTTATTTGCTTAATGAGTTTATGATGGGATGTGCAAAATCTCTTATTTTTATTTTTGGCCCCAAATGAGAACAGAACATGCATTATGTACATCTTGGGAATATGTGGAATGCTGAAAATTTTTTAAAAAGAGAGAAAAGGACATACATTTTATCTGTACATTTTTAAAATAACCCTCTAACGCCTAAGCTTGAACTCTGGCTTCCTTACCTCTTTTGTGCTCTGCCAGATGCAGGCACAAAAGAGTCTCTCAGTACTTTCAAGTACAGATTTCTTTATGCAATTCTGACTGCGTTATAACTAGCATTACAGGAAAATCTCGAGACACTAGACTCAAGGGTTTATTTTTTACCCATATATAGGGATTTATATAGACTCCCCAAAGGTGGAAATTGTTCATATATGATGCCTTAAAGAATACTGGAAAAAAGAGACTACTTTTGGTCTACCAAATACATTATTAATTATAAAGTTCTCCTACCCATAACAGTTCTAGGTAAATTCAAGGCAAGCGTTTTTTGCTCCCTTTGTTTCACTAGAAAACTCTTTTTATTAGGTTTTTAACATGTATATAGATTTTAAAAGAGAGGGTGCAGATTCTACCAACATGTTTAAATTTTGTAGAGATGGTTCCCACGAGACCAGTGAGAATACCACCGTGGAAGATTTGCCAAAAGACCTTGTTAAAATGTGCCATATATGCTTGGATAACAAGTGATTTTATTTATTAAGCAATCAAACTACTTCCATTTAAATAGTATTGGACACACACAGACTTGAAAAAGTACATCAGTAAATGGATTCAATGTATGCCTTTATGAAAACTTCCAAAAGTAATTTCCTATCCGATAAGTGCCTTAGAGTGTTGAATGTGCCAAGTGTCAAAAATTTTGTTAAAATTCAAAATGAGTCAAGTACAGATTTTTCCTTGAGTGTGCACCTTGATTAGCTACATGAACGGAGGCATAAGTAAGACACATCTCCTTGTCCCCACTATAGAATAAATTATTTCCGAATTAAACACAAATTAAAATGCAACAGAGTGACATCTTTTTGGATATATGCGACTTACCCAGGAAATGATGTATTTTCAACACAGTTTTGAGATTAAACGATATTTAGCCATGCTTTTGCATTCACAACAAGCTGTCCGCCTGTGAATTTCTTTTTCTTCTTTTAAATGGAAGAAAATACTTAAAGCTGCTCTAGTAGAAGTTTATAATATTTTACATAAACATTCTTAACTGATCTGTTGGTAAACAGTTTAATGGTAATTCTTTCCGCAAACACACAATATATTCATAACAAATCGCATAGCATTTGATGTTTTCTTCATAAATCAACTGTACCTAATGCAATTTATCTTTTAAGAGATGTTTTTGACTAAACACAGTTCTGAGTCACTAAGAAATCCAGAAATAAGCACCTTATCTCTTTAATGACTTGCCGAGGCTTCCCTATATTTACTGCTTAATGATCGGAAGCATTTAATTTTCAAAGTTTCATTAAAACCCATCTACAAAGCTGATGGATAAGCAATAGTGATTTGTGACAGAAGATGTGGGAAGCCATTAACCTACATAGGTACCAAGGAGGAAAGTGAACACAGAAGAGAATACTTTTTTGAAGACAAGTCTCTTCCTATTTGTCATTATTAAACTCCAGAGCATCTGTTCCAGGTTTGATCTTCAATACGGATATGAGGCATTGCCGCCTGGAAATGAAAGTCTAAGATAAGGTAGGATTCTTAAGAGATCTTCATGAAAAAAAATAACCCGGGTTGCCATTTACTGGGAAGGGGAAATCAATACGAAGACCTAGAAACTTGTGGCAAGAGGACATTTTCTAGGTATAGGTCATAGTTTATCAAGTTGCCTCTTTTGCAATGTAATTTACTTGCTAATAAGACCAACTGACTATAGCTGAATACTGTGTTATCATCAAAATGTGATTTTAAAATTCTCTCCTCATTTCTTGTGTGCTTGAGGTTTGCCGGTTTATTTTTCCCGAGCTCAGAGTGGGTAGACAAGGTCGATTTCAAAGAAAATGAATGGTTTTGTACTCCTCTTTATTAAAACACAGACATCCCAAACGCCACATTGCGCCATACCCAGAACATTAAAAGGTATTTAAGAAGCAGGCCTACCGTTCTCATCATCTGACTTATTTTCGTTGTCAGAATCGGTCAAAGTAAGGGCTGAGTTCTCACGACTGGACAGGCCGGAACTGCGTCTGGATTTTATCCCTCTCCCCCACAGTCTGATGGCGTGTTCTGGAGACATCCCTCCCTCTGTGTCGGAGTCGGCGTCAGACCCTGTGCTCAGAGAGTAGCCCTGATGAAGGATCCCCATGTCAGAACAGTAGCCACTTCGGTGTGGGGAGGGCTCACACATTCCCAATTCCGCAAGGGTGAAGTTAGTTCCTAAGGTGACAGCAACAGAGAGACCGATTATAAATTGTGAAATGCTTTACAAAGTTAAAATGTATTCTTACAAAAAACAGATGGATGCTTTTCCCATCCAAAAAACATATCAGATTCCCATGTTATACAGGAATATATGAGCATGAGTATTTAGGATATTGGGATACATTTGAGAACAAAAAAGTAAACATCTAAGATTAACTTTAATCCTAGGCCAGAATGCTCAGCTTTTGCTTCAAAAATGTTACAGCATTTACTGTTGTCTAGGTAGCACACGTAGCTGGAAAAAATACTGGATTTAGAATAATAGCTAATATATACCAAGTGCTTTCTTAGCTCTGGGCATCTTTTGGTTTGCAACTTTTATTTTACATTTTTATAGGTGACAATAACTTAATGAAGAAGATAATATTATGTAATCATTTTGTAAGGAAACTGAGGAACAGAGGAACAGAGAATTTAAGTGACTTACCCAAGGTCACACATCTAGATTGTAGCAAAACATGGATCTGATCCTTGAGCAGTCTGTCTTCGTGTCAAAGAACCTTAATCCTCCAATAAATGTGAGTGGTGGCCAGGAGACCTGGGTACCAGTCCCAGCTTCCCACTGGTAAGTCTCATTGTGGCAAGTCTCTTACTCCTTGAGCCCCAGTTTTCTCATCTGTAAAATCTGGGTATTAATCTCTTAAATTCCTCTCAGGATCACTGTGTATCTTCTATGTGATAATACCCACCGAACTCTTTTTTTTTTTTTAAATAAACTATGTAGTGTATTATTTAATTCAGCGTCTGAGGGATGAAAAGTCAGTCCTCATGTTTTTAAATGATATTAAACAATGTCTGTTTGCTCACACAACTTAGAACCACAAGTAGGTTTCAACTATGGAGCATGAATGTGTGCACAAATGGGAAGCAGAAGCAAAGAGGCATTTATTGAACGTTTATATGTTACCAGTGTTGGGCATGTGGCCAGGCAGTTGATAGGCTTTCAATCTCATTTAAATCTCATAATAGCCCAACAGTTTAGGTGTTGAGCATTTTACAGAGAGGTTAAATACTGTGTCCAAGGTCATGCTTAGGCAAGTGGCAGATCCAAGATACACCGCTAATCTGCCAATTCCAAGCCTTTGCTCATTCTACAAGGTGAAATGATCTCAATCAAAAACCAGCCTGTAACATTCTGGCACAGTGAATGCTCTATCTATGTGTGTGCTTTACTATTACAGCTTCTTAAAAGACATTTTAAGGTTTCAATGAAAATTAGATGGAGTCATGCAGTACATTCTATTTACTGACATATGAAGCTGATATTTCTTTTGTCTTTACTCAAGCTATGGACAATGGGGGAAAATGCACTGAAGAAATGCACTTCAATGCTATAAGTGAAAAAAACCTTATAAATAACACCAAAGCCATGGTTTATGTTATGTACATTGATTATATTAGGGCCAGTCCCTATCAATCATATCCCCAAACTTATGATATAACTTAACTCCTCTATGATACTCCAAATACATGATGTTATTTCTTAGCTTTCATTTTTAAAAAGCCTTCAACAGCTGTTTGTATTAACCTAGTGTGACTTTGTACTAGACATATATTTTTATTCTGAGGTTTTACTTTCCGTTCTTTACTATATGTTGATGTTCCACAGCCTTCCTTAGCTGTGTAAATGGGACCAAACCCAATTTTATACATAAATGTCTCTGAAGAGTGAAACCTATTCATTGGAGAGCTAACCCAAGCAAAATTTCCTGTGGGAATGGGGTAACTTCCTGCTACCTGGGTAGGAAAGAGGGACATCCTTACTGCCACCAGCATGGTCCCAAATGCTGTTCTGCCCAGTGTACTCTGTTTCAGTTTACATCCTCGGTAATTAGGTATTGTCTCATAATTGTACAGTAAAATGTATATTTCCAT
The DNA here is from genome assembly GCF_023721935.1 of Panthera uncia. Taxonomy (NCBI): domain Eukaryota; kingdom Metazoa; phylum Chordata; class Mammalia; order Carnivora; family Felidae; genus Panthera; species Panthera uncia. Next base: position 95,978,876 of record NW_026057577.1, read on the forward strand.
TTTGGTAGTCTATAAAACAAAAGTTAAGTTCATGTATGTCTGATATTAAAATACTTTTCTATTTTTATTATCTCATTCTTAAGTAAACTAAATATTAACATTCTCCCATCTTGTTTTTAGAGCTCATGTTTGCTCTGGACAGGCATGAAATATAAGGCTTCCTTTACCTTCAATAAAAGAAAACAAGTCAAACTAAAACATACATGTTTTTATTCCACATGTGGGAATTTTAAGCTATATGATTCCATTTGAAATGGAGTGTGTATGCATTAAGGCAACTTTCCTGATGGTTTTCCCACACCTCATTATCTGGAACAAGCTTCAAAGACCTCCTCAGGAAAAGAGAAACATCTGTGAGAGGAAAAGAAGCCTCAAGTTTTCAGAGCATCCCATGTGCTTTTCAATCTTGAAGTAATAGGCAATAAGCCTAGGGCATGGAAATACATGGAATAAATATAGTCTCCCTTCTTTGGTTATCAAATTTACTTGATGATAAGAAATTAAAATATTATTTTTCTGTTAAAACAAACTTGAGATCATCATAAATCAGTTAAAATTTGCATAATTTTTTAAAGTAATCACAAATGTTAGAAAAAAGTAGAGTTCAAGAGTTTCAGCTTTAAGCATACAGCCCCAAAGCCACAAACAAACAACACTGTAAAGAAAATTGGAGGTATTGTACTCAATTCACCAGGAAAAAGTAACCAAGTTCACACTGGCTTACAGGAAGCCAGATTTTCCTCTAAATTCAGAAAAATTTTCCTGTAGACTCCTCAAAAATATTACCTTCTAAACTCCTCATCTTCATCTTCCAGTAGGACCACAGTCCGCCAATGTTACCCATTTCTCACAATTCCTAGTTAGGTGCCTTTTGTCCTCAACTAACTCAAAGAATAGGAATCCTATTCTAAGTATCTGGGACAGATTCTGGACCAAGCCTTTCCTAAGTGAGCTGGCTTAACATATGAAGCCAGTGAGCCACATACACATTGGAAAGGAAAAGCTGATCTATCATTTATTAAATCATTCAGCAAATATTTATTGTTCCTGGTGCTGTGATAGGCATTGGGGATATAACAGGGAGCCTTATAAAAATGGAGCCCATGACATTTACAGTATAATCGGGAAAGAGGCATCAATCAAAGAATCACATAAACAACGTACAATTTATAGAGTGATAAATACTATATAGGAAAAGGACAAGGAGCCATGAAAGGTCATCCTGTGGTCCAACTGTTCATTCTTTTACAGCTTGCCCAACAGATGTTCATCTAGTGGTGGACTCACTAGTTGGAGGGACCATGAATTTGCTCCATGAGGTTATCAGGCCACCTTCAGTTTGCTCTTACCATACCATTCCCAAACATTCCTCTATATACATTGATTTCAGACAAACATTTTTCATGTAGTTCGTCTTACAGTACAAAACCTTCGTGTCATACCCTTCAGCTCAGAATGTAAATAGTATAGGGGAATTTTAACACCATGCCAACTTATTGTTTTGCACTTACTTTGCTCATTGATGGAAGGTTGATTTTGCTTTAATTCATCTTGTATAATTATGTCTTTATTAAGCTCCATGGCAGCTTTGAATGGAAGAGAGAAACTAGTCATTGTGTGATTCTCCAAGCTAAGATTTCTAGTGGAAAACAGTCAACATTTCTTTCCTTCTTTACTTTCTTGCAGAAAGATAGAAAGAGTCATAATATTTCAGTATTCATGAAATACCTTCCATCTTCCTCTAATCTCTCTGGTATCACATTAAAGTGGGAATGTAGATAATGTTTCAAACTCATTTCATTTCAGGTATATGTTTTATGGTTGCTACTAATAAACTTCCCAGTGTGGCCTCATACTACATTATCAAGGCCAAAGTCACTATTTCTATAGATGAATGATTGCACAAAATCTGTTTTTACATCATGGAATTTTAGTATAATTTAAGGTGTTGGGAGAGAACCCCAATGTCTAAAAATTGTTAGGTGGATCAAGATAGCAGAACACAAGTGTTTAAAAATAACTTTCTTGAGAAGTCTCTTTTACTTTAAGTTGTCTTTTTCTTGATCATAATCTCAATGTGTAACCCAGATCCTCTCCAAAACTTTTTTAGGGATAAATTTGCAATAGATATCAAGAGTCATCCATTGACCAACTAGTTGTGCTTGGGGACACAATTCAAAGGAAAGATATGCCAGCACATTGTGATCATGGCTTTATTTTCTAAGTTTTTACCAACTTCTCACACTTTGAAATAACCTTTAACTAGGAGAAGCACATATGTCGCTAAGTCAGAATTATCATGTCATGGTAATACCAGGGAATACAAATAGCACTGGAAATGTCAGCATTTGAACAGATTTTCTACTATGAGGGCAGGAAGATAAAAGTTAACTGTAGTAATAGAGGAGTACAATATAGAAAACTTTTATTATCTAAATATTCACTATGCAAGTCCCCTGAATTTAAGAGATGAAATTCTACACACAGAAGAGTTACTATGAAAACATGAAAGCAGTCACTAATGATCACTTATAAAATTAATCCCCCCCATCCCCATCCACTTACTGCTAGCATCTCTTCTCATATCAACCACCATAGCAACGTCTATGTCATCAGGTAGTTAGTGATAACAGAAAGTAATATGGTGCCAATGTGAGATTAAGTTGTAAAGCTTGTGAAGATGCAGATTTCCATGAAGTCAATAAAAGTGATGCTAAAAAACACTAGGATCATAAGCAAGGCCACATAATTACCATGATCTAACATAATTAACCTGTTAACAAGAAAAACTAGAAACACATGTTGGCATGGTGGATTCTTCAAAAGATGACTTGACAGACTTCCAGTTCTGGATCAAGATAAAATTCCTCACTTCTCTCTACTTCTCCCACTAGGTGCAGCTAAAAACCTCTGAACAGTACATATAAAAACACATAAAAAGAGTTTAAAAAGGGTTGAGAAGAAGATAGACCTATTAGGATCCTAAGACCTGAGGAAGGATATGGTTGTGAGTTCCCTGGAGTTTCTTTTTGCCTTGTATATCCCAGCCCTGGTGTTGGAGAAATCTGCAGATTAAAAACACCAGTGCAAGCAGACAAAGTCCAGAGTAAAGCCTACTGTAATTAAGTGTCCTCCCTTACCTCCACAAACACCCCAGGATGGAATCGAGTGGTAAGCCAGAATTTCATTCTTAACCAGTAGGAATAAACCTTCCCAGACACCCCACACAAAGGTGTTATTGGTGGCTATAAGGGGATCCTGGACTTCTATCTCCACCCAGTGGGGTGGTCATGAAGCACCCCTTCCTCTCCCTGCTGGTGTCAGAGAAGAATTAATGTTAAATTTCCTTTCACCACCACTGAAGGATTTGTGGGGGAGCTGTAGTAAAGAGGTGCCCTTCTCCCTCTAAACCAAGTTGGTAACTTCAGAGTCGTAGTGAAAAGTCTGAAAACCCAACTCAGCTCAGGGGCAAGAGGGCATCACTTCTCAATCCATACGCCTTGCCTTGTCAAAGTAGGCCAAGTGAGGGACTTGGACCTTCCCCTCCACCTGGCAGGCAAGCCTCAGTGTCTCATTTTTCCCACTGGCTTGGTAGCAGAGGAGGCCTTCTGAAACAGAAGATTTAAATAAGAGCCAGAGTTTCAAAACGTAATAGCCAGGATACAATAAAAAAAATCACTCATCATACCAAGAATCAGGAAAATCTCAACTTGAATGAGGAATGATAATTATTTAAGTAAAAGGTTAATGAGCAGTCCTTATGAAAATTAATGAACTCATCAATTTTTTTTGCAAAATTCAACTCTGATTATGATGCAAAATTCAATGTAAAGTGAAAGATGTATAATATAGTCATGCAATTTTGCCATAAAATGTGTATATTATGCCTCCCACAAAAATTGTTATTCTATATCCTTTTGAATAATTATAGCATAGTTCGAATAATAAATTGTATTAAACATAAAATCAAATATACTTTTGATAATCAGTTTTATTTTCTGAAGATAAAGCTACAATAAATTATCTTTACTATTTAATATGAAATATTGATTCTTTTAAAAAATTGAATCCATTTTTAAGTGCCTTTTTCTAGCATCATTTATCCTAAGACAAAGAAAATCTCTTGTAAATAAACATGGGTCACTTTTCCTGAGCAAATGTTAGAGTCTACATTTTCAAGTCAGAAATGAGTATAAACTCCAAATTTTCTAACAAGTGTTTAAGAAAAGGATATAAATTGCAATGTTGTAGTTCTTTTTTATCACAGGAAATGAAGTAATTTTATCCGATGCCTTAAGCTTTTTCAGCAAAAAGTTATCAAGAAAAATATAGCAATTATAAGTGATAAAACATAACTTTTAATTTTGATCAAAATGTATCAGCAGATTACTACCTTATATGTAATATCGATACCTTACATTGAAATTTGAGCAATGATTGATATGCACAAGCTAAAAAGAATAATCACTTACCAAAAATTTGCCAATACTATCTAAAATATTATTTTCAAAGTCTAAAATCTACATATCTGTATATGCATTGATAAAAATTTTGAAAACTAGTGAAGAAACTACTTATGAATTTTAATGTTTTATACTTGTGTATACTAAAATTCTTCACATAAACTCCTTCTTAATGCCCTTCTAAAGTTCATCTGATTTTACATATTCAGATATTTTCCCAAATGTTGACAAAACTATTCATGAAAAGTCCTGTGGCTTAAAACTACAGAGTAGGTATACATGCATTATTACTCATAAAAAAAATTAAGTCAACTATTTAGATTTCAAAAATGCACTTTAAGAATAATTTTTTTTACATATAGCACTAAAATGTTAATATTTTGAGATTTCTAAACTTTCAGATGAATTATGGGCTAGATGGGTGATGGGTACTAAAGAGAGTAATTGTGATGCACACTAGGTATTGTATGTAATGAATCATTGTATTCTACCTCAGAAGCCAATACTGCACTGTATGTTAACAAACTAAAATTTAAATAAATAAAAAAAGGGGAAAACATCTCCATCTAAATGCATGATGTGTCACAACTTTCACAATTTTTAACTAGAATCATCCCCATGTCAATAAACTCATTCTAAATCAAGGAAACATCAAAATGGTTAGTGACGACAGGAGAGTTTCCAATATCCTCCGTTTCTCTGTAAGCTTTCTCTGTGACTTCAAAGTGAAAGGTGAATGCAGCATTCTCCTCTGGTATGGTGGCATTTTCACTGTTCCGAACTGAACAATGCCCAAATTGGAAAACCCAAAGCAGCTACAACAAAAAGTTCTGCAGAGCAACTGCCAGTTCATAAATAGAAATGAAATACCCAGTAACCTAGCTAGTTCGAGACTCCTTTCTGCTGATGAAAATTTCAACAAAACAAAACAAAACAGAAAACCCAATTCCGGTATTAAAAACTATGTAAATCAGTTGTCCTACGTAACAGCATTACAAAGGTGTATAGTCATCTGACCTCATGAGACTCTGCCTCTTCAAACAAATTGCTTTTAGAGAGAGAAAATAAATAAATAAATACAAGTCAATAGTGAGTTAGCAGTAACGGTCTGGCTGTCCTATGTTTGAGAACAACTACCAGATTAGCTTACATTTACTGAGGACCTCATGGTGTGGCAGGCACTGTTCTAAATGCGTTCACATGCAATTTTCAAATTAATTAGGACAGCAGCCCTATAAAATTGTCACTAGGTAGGCTAGGGTTAAAGTGGAAATTCCTGAATTTGTTTAAAAAAAAGTGCGTGTTGAACATAAATTCTTAGAATTATTTCTTCAGATGAGTCCCCATTTTATGCATTTATAAAATAAACATAAAAATAGCATCCACCTTCATAGGGTTGTTGTGAGCACTGAATTAGACAACGCAGTTATAAAAATGCTTCTTAAAACATTGCCTGCCACAGAGTAACCTTACAACAAATATAGCTATCATGATGATCATCAGCTTACAGAAGCAGAAACTTTATTTTTTTTAAGGGTTAACATTTTCTATTTTCTGAGTTGATTTTACAACTCAGAAACAATATTTGGAACAATCAATATTTACAAGTTTTGGAACAATCAATGTTTCTAGGAATCTGCTCATTTCATCTATATTTTCAAATGGACTGATACAAAGTTATCAAGTATTTTTGAATCCTTTTAAATTTTGTTATACTTGTAGAATATTGTCTTTATTTTCATTTTTGACATTACTTATTTGTGCTTTCTTTTTTTAAAAATAAAAAATGAGTATAGTTGCCACATTACATTAATTTCAAATGTATGGTATAGTGATTCAACATGTCTAGTGTTATGCTCTCCTTACCAAAAATGTAGCTACCATCTTTCACCATACACTATAATTATATCATTGACACTATTCCCTTTTTGTACCTTTTATTCCCATGATTTATTCGTTCCATAATGGGAAGGTTGTATCTCCCTATCCTCTTTCCTCATTTTGATCATCCCCTCTACCCCTTACCCTATAGGAACTATAAGTTTATTCTCTGTATTTATAGGTCTGATTCTGCTTTTTGTTTGCTTATATTGTATGGGGGGCTTTTAATTCACACATGAGTGATATCATATGTCATCTGTTTATCTCAGTCTGATTCATTCATGTCCTCTAGACTGATATATGTTGTCACAAATGGCCAAAAAAAAAAACCAAAAAACAAAAACTCATCCTTTTTAATGGCTGTATAATATTCCTGTGTGTGTGTGTGTGTGTGTGTGTGTGTGTGTGTGTGTACACACCACATGTTCCTTAGTAGAAATACCACATGATCCAATAATTCTACTACTGGGAATTTACCCAAAGAATATGTAATCACGAATTTTAAAAAATATATGCACCCCTATGTTTATTGCAGCAGTATTTATAATAGCCACGACATGGAAACTACCTAAATATCCACCAATAGATTGGTGTATTTTCTTTATTTTAACTGGATTTTCACCAATGACTGCTTTTGTCTTTCAAAAAACACATTTTTGCTTTTCTGATTCTGTATGTTTTTTAGTTTATTACCTTCTACCCTTATATATACAAATTATTCTTTTCCCCTCCTTTGAGTTTATTCAATGATTCTTTTCCATACCTTTAAAATTTGAATCTTTACATCATCAGTATTTAGCCATGCTACTTTTTTATTATGAATATTTCACACTATAAATTTTTTTAAGCACCACTTTTACTATATTTGTCAAGTTTTGATTCATAGCATTTTCATTGTTGTTTAGATATAAACATTTTACATATCTATTGCACCTATTTATTAAGTTTCCAAATGTATTGTGATATGTATTTATTTCTGTTTTTGACTTCTAATTTAATTCTGTTTGCCTAGAGAGCAAAATTTTTATGTTACTAAACCTTTGAATAATTTTGAAACTTGTTCTATAAACTGATAAACTTTTTACAAGTATTTTCTATGTATCTAAGAAGAACACATGTTCTCTAATTACTGAGTGCAAGGTTGTATATCTGTCAATTCAACTAAATTATTAATCATGTGTTCAATTCTTCTATACGGTAGTAATTCTTCTCTATGATTTGCTGTTTGCTTGTCTTATCAATAAATGAAAGATGTATGATAAAATTTCATACAATAATTGGTGTTTCTTCCCATAGTTGTATCACTATCTGCTATTTGTCTATTTAAGGCTCCATTATGCTAAGTGTATATAGGTTTAGAATTATTACAGATTTCTGATAGATTGAATATTTTATTATTAATATACAGTGACTATCTCTAATAAACATTCTTGAAATAATATCTGATTTTAATATCAATTATATTTTAAAATGAATTTGTCCATTTCATCCAAATTACTATAGTTTATGACAATACCTATGAATATGTGTAGGATCCATAACAATATCCCTTATTTAATTCTTGATTTGGAGTATTTGTGTATTTTCTCTTTTATCTTGATCATTCTTGCTAGGGATTTATCAATTTTATCAGTTTTTCAAAGGACCAGCTTTTGTATTCAGTATTTTCTTTTATTGTTTATTTTCTGTTTCTTTGATTTTTGCCCTTGATTATTTTTCTTTACTTAAGTTCAGGTTTTATTTGCTCATTCTTTTCTAGATTCTTGAGCCTGAAACAGGCTCCAAGCTCTGAGCAGTCAGCACAGAGCCCGACAGGCTCGAACTCACATACCACGAGATCGTGACCTGAGCCGAAGTCGGACGCTTAACCGACTGAGCCACCCAGGCGCCCCGGAAGTGTGTAATTTTATTTCCACATATCTGGATTTGTCGAGATTTCTTTTATTGATTTCTCACTTAAGTACTTGATGGACAGAGAACAGATTCTCCAGAATTTCCTCTTGAAAGTCATTGAAACTTACTTTGTAGCTCAGAATATAGTATATGTTGCTGAATGTTTCACTGTAAGATAAAGTATATTTACAGTTTTATGTAGTGTTCTATAAACGTCTATTTGATTGAGAGGAATAACAGTGTTGTTCTATAGACCTTTACTAATAATTTTGGTATAGTTCTTCAATTAGTTACTGAGGAAAAGATTGAATCTGTAAGGAAGTATGTTTTTTCTTTCTCTTTATACTTCTGTCAATTTTCCCTCCATTGCTTCCTCCCCCTCCTGTACCTCTCCCTCTTGTCTTTTTGAAACTGTTATTAGACACATATAATTTTACCTTTCCAGGGTGAATTAACACTTTTATCAATTTCAAATATCCATCTTTTTCTTTTGTAATACTTCTAGTATTAAAGCCTATTTTCCTGATATAAAATAGTCAAGCCAGCTTTCTTAAGTTTACTGTATGCAGTAAACATATCATACATCTATTTCTGTTCCTTTACTTTCAACTTCTCTGTGTCTGTATTTAAAGATATGTTTTTGTGGACAGCATGTATTTGGGACTTGGTATTTATCTGAGAATCTTTTCCTTTTAATTGGTGGTACAGCCCATTTATATTCATGTAATTATTGATGTGGCTGGATGTAGTTTCATCATTCTGCTCTGTTTTTCCTATCTGTCCCTTTTTTGGTCATTCCTTTCTACTTTCTGTCATTTTCTTTCCTAGCTTCACTTGAGTTAATATTTTTTTAAAAAATTCATTTTAGTTTTTCTATTGATTTTTAAGCTATCTCCTCACATAATTATTTAGTGGTTACTTTAGGGATTACAATATGTATGCTAGGTCAGTCTATTCTGAATTCTGATCTTACATGCTGTTCCTTCAATTTCTGTGAATTCATAATTCCTTTATTCTAAAAATTTCTCAGCCATGGCCTCTTAAATATTTACTCACTTGTAAACTCTTCATTCTCTTCACTAATTAAACTAAGTATTATCCTCCTTCTCTCTACATGTCTCTATTATATTTTTTAATCTCTTTTCTTTCTGTGCTGTTTGTTGCTAATTTCTTCTTGCTATTTTTTCCAGTTGACTAATTCTCTCTTTAATTGTGCCTGATCTCATATTTGCTGTATGAACTCAACTATTATTTCAAAAATTATGTATTTCATTTATAAAACTTATATAGCTTTTTAAGTATTTCTGTTCAGTTTTTCTATTATCTTCTTACTTGCTAATTTGCATATTATACATAGTTAAAAGTATGGATCTAACAAATCATGTTTTAGAACTTCAAAGATCAAAACTGGTTGTTAATTGATTTGCTTGCTCTTAATTATGAAGGTCTGTTTTCATATGAAATTAAGTATATTTATTTTAACTGACATTGGTTTAATTTTCAGAACTCATAAGGGCCTCAAATGAAGATTTTTTCCTTCCTGAAATATTTGCATTTGCTTCTCTCTAAGACATGTGGTACTATTATCGCATATCTCTTTCAGGATTTGGTTAATGCAGGAATCTTAGTTTCATGTCCTCCTTCTTGTTCTAAGTCCAAGGTCCAATCTCCTAAATGCAGGTCTGATATCAGTGCTTACTCTCAGTGAAGACCCACCATGAGCATGCAGTTCAATCTTCAGATTTCTGGTTTTAGCTCATTTTTTATTTTTATTTTGTTTTCATTTAGCTGCTTGGAGATTTATCTTATTTACTGTGAGGACTATATTATTGTTGTTTGGATCAGGCTACTTAATATTCCTATGTTTCAATTATCTCAGTTATAAAATGGAGGAAATTATAGCACTGCTTGCCTCATATGGTCATTGTGTCAACGACACAATGGAATATTTAGAATATTCCAGAATAAAATCAAAAGTCAATAAATATTACCTATTATTATTATTACTATTATTACATTACTAGTAAGTATAAAAATATGAAATGATGGGCATGATTCCCTTTAAAAATTTTTTCTACCTCTATATAAACAGAATACTCTCCCAGTTAAACGGCATATATTTAGATATATTTAATGTTTATTCCATTAAGTAATATAACATTCTGCTTTCGTAAAGGAAAACAGAGAATACTTGCTATGTCAGTAGAGAAGCTACCAACATTAATTAAAATTTTGACAAAGACATGACATTTGCATTCTCAGCACTCATGAAGGTCCCTGTCTCCATCATGGACTTTGTTTTGAAAACATTTTGACTTTCCCATCACTGAAGGATTATTCTAGATCTCAAGAGTTAATTAACTCATCTACAGTCTGACATCTAATGAGATAGATAGATTGCAGTCTACCATCAGGTGAATATATGTATAGCAGACATTTTCCTTCAGTAACTAATCAGAGTCTACTCTGTAACCACAAATATTGGGGAGAAATGTTAATGATATACTCTTATTTGTAAATCAATTCCTTTAAATCAACTGCTTCATTACCAATTACGATTTCGATACTTGTCTAAAACCATGTTAAGCATCCCACCCCAGAGCTTGTAGAGAATGGCAAGACCATAGTTTCCTAGTGCCTGTTAGCATCATTAAACAGGGAGAGGATAATTGAAACTGAATCAAGAGTATTCTTTTTCTTCCTTTCCCACCTTGCTTCCTGTGTTCCAAACACATGTTGTAGGTTACAAGTACATGTAAAGCCTTAATTACATTTAGCATCTGGCAGCTGTTGACTTACAGAGAGTTGTTGAGTCACATAAACTCAAAGTCAAAAGGAAATTCAGGAATAGAAGGCAGAAGCTTGCTCAGTGGAGTAAAAAAAAATCTTATGTTATCACAGCTGAAATACTCTAACCATCAGCACTATTATGTTCATGGTGTGAGTGGGTGATGCTGTAACTAATCAGTTTCAGCAATATCAGAGACTAACTCGCCACTAAAATACATCATTCCCAATGTAGTTAGAGCCATCAACCAAAGGACCTTAGAAGCATTGCTTTTAATACGAGATGGATTCACGCAATGGAGACAACAGCTTTACAAGGATTTCAGCATATCTAGAGGCATCAACTGATGACTTTTTTTAAAAAAAGATCTTCCAACCACTCAAAAGTGTCACCAAAGTTAGATGTGCCAAGTAATTTAGTTCTACACTGTTTATTTTGGGAAGAAATAAGTCTCTTGAGAACTAGCAGTAAGAGATAGAAACCTTTAATACTGGACACCATTTGCCACACATTGGCAATTATATGAGTAGAGAATTATCAGAAATAACAGGTGTGGTCTTAAGAGAGATAGTCCTCAAAACGTAAATGTCAAGTTATAAAAGCATAATAAGAAAAATATAATGAGTGCTATATATTGTTTTTAGACACATATATACTAACAAGTTAAATTTGGACTAAAAAAACATACACCAAATTCTTCATAGCAATTATTTCAGAGAAGAATGCAATGGGGGTGGGGGGGTGAATAGAGGGAGGAAGAGGATTTGAAACAAATTTGACAAAATATTAACACTTGTTAATTGCAAGGGATGAGTGTTTATTGTCTGTACATTTCTGTGATTTAAAGGCTTTTCTCCCCCCTAAAAATTAAAAGAATCTAAACATATAAGTCTTGGACCAGTCTACTTATATCCCATTATTAAACATATTTACAAATCATATTTTTTTCTATTAAGTCATGTCATTCAAAATTTTCATGGTTACATTTTGAAATAAACTACAAAGAAAAGCCTCTACTTGCATGCCAGGAATAAAGTTATGAAGCAAAAGTAAATGCAACCAATGGATAAGTAAACTGTGGTACATCCATACAATGGAACATTTTCAGGAATAAGAAGAAGTAAGCCATCAAACTGTGAAAAGACATAAGGGAAAGTTAAATGTATATTACTAAGTAAAAGAAGCCAATCTGAAAAGTCTATATACTGTGTGATTCCAACTGTATGACAGTCTAGAAAAGGCAAAACCATGGAGACCGTAAAAAGATCAGTGGTTGCCAAGGATTGAGCAGGGAAAGATGAATATGTGGGGCACAGACAACTTTTAGGGCAGTGAAAATACACTGCATGATATTGTAATAATGGACACGTCATTTTACATTTGTCCAAACCTATAGCATTTATCGCATCAAAGCAGAACTTTAATGTAAACTATCAACTTTAGGTGATAAAGATGTATCATTGTAGGTTCATCAATTGCAACAGATGTTTATTACTCTGGTGGGGAATGTTAATAATGGAGGATGCTATGCGTGTTGGTGGGGGTGGAGGGAGGAGGTATATGGTAAGTCTTTGTTCCTTCCAGTCAATTTTGCTGTAAACCTAGAATTGCTCTAACTAAATAGTCTTAATTTTTTTTTTAAAGAAGTAAATGCAACCAAATCATTATATGACAGATATATAAACTCATGTACTTTTCTCCCTAGAAGAAAGACTCCAGATCTGTGTGTTTTAAAAATACGCCAGAAACACATAATCTAGAACTTGAATCCCTATTCCACCACTTATGGTTTAATGATGTCCAAGTTAATTCCCTGACCCCTGATCTTCAGTCTCCACATCTATAAAATAGGTTTAATAATATCTATATTCATAAGGCTATGGAGACAGCTAACTACGTGGGAGCAAACACAGGAATACATGAGAGGAGACATAAACATAAAAGAAGAAAATCTAGGCAAGTAGAACAAAGATAAAGAGCCTCATTCATTCATTCATTCATTCATTCATTCGATCACTATGTATAAAGTGCTTACTAGCTGCTAAATCTTGTTCTAAAGCCTTGGGATATATCGGCAAACAGAAGAGATATGTATCTCTGTCCTTATGAAGCTTATATTTTAGCTGGGACAAATAGAAAATAAACAGTTGACATTATGAATAAGTTAAGTGGGGGCCCCTGGGTGGCTCAGTTGGTTAAGCAACCGACTTGGGCTCAGGTCATGCTCTCGCTACCTGTGGGTTCGAGCCCCGCATAGGGCTCTGTGCTGACAGCTCAGAGCCTGGAGCCTGCTTCAGATTCTGTGTCACCCTCTCTCTCTCTGCCACTCCCCCACTCATGCTTTAAAGATAAAACATTAAAATAGTAGAAAAAAAAAGAATATGTCAAGTGTGTAGTGTCTTCAAAGGTGTTAAGTGCTATGAAAAGAAAACACAGAAAGTAGAGTGGTGAAAGTCTTTTGTATTTTGAATAATTTGATCTGGTAAGGCCTCATTGAGAAGATGACATTTACACAAAGACTTGAAGAAGTTGAGAGAGTCAGTCTTTCCAATACCTGGGGCAAAAAGGAAACCATCAGTGTAAAGGGCCCAGGCAGGAATGTGCTGGTAAGTCCCAGGAGTAGCAAGAGGAACTCTGTGGCTGGAAGGCAGTGAGCAAAGGTGCCATCTTATAAGAAGGGGTCAGAGGGTTAAGGACAGCTGAGCCCCAAAGGGTTTGGGAAGTGATATTAAGGACATTTATTTTTACTAAGGACATTTATCATTTGGGGGGAGAGAGGTGATTTGTCCAATTTTCATTGTTAAAGAATTGCTCTACTAGGTTAGAATACTTAAGGAGGGAACAAGGACAGAATCAAAGGGACCACCAGAATGCATTTGTGAGAGACGATCACAGCTCATTCCAGGTGCAAGAAGCAGAACGGTGGGCAGGGCGGGATTTCCTAATGGACTGCACATAGGATATGGTAGAGAGAAGTTGAAAGTGACAATATTTTTGAACTGAAAATCAGAAGGATGGAGTTGCCATTAATTGTGATGAGGAAGACACACACAGAGAGCAAGTTTTAATCCTGAGTATCTGAGTTTGAAATGTGTATAGTGCATACAAATTGAGATGCTGGGTAGGTAGCTGAATATGTAAAATATATAGATATTTGAATGATACAGATTTGGGAGTCATTGGCTTGTAGATGCTGTTTAGTGCCATGGAGCTGGACAATAATATCACAGTGTGAAATAACTATACTTAGAAATAAAAAAGAATAAAGGACTGAACACTGAGTCAGTTTTACATTCAGAGTCTGGAGCAAAGAGGAGGAAGCAATAAAGGATTATGAAAATGAACAACCAGTGCTGTAGGAGGAAAGCCACAAGCATATGCCAGAATAGAATCTAAGTAATGAAAGCATATCAAAGAGGAAGAGGTAATTAACTGTTTCAAGCACTACTGATAGATCGTTATGAGAACTGAGAATGTGGCATGATGATACAGAAACATGGTAATCATTGGTGACATTGTCAAAATAAAAGCAAAAAAACAACAAAAAAACAACCAAACAAAAACAACCAAAAAAAAAAAAAAGAAAAAAAAACACAAATAAAACCAAAACCAAAAAAGAAAAAAAAAAGTTATGTGGAGGGGTACATGTGATAATCTTATTGGATTGTGTTTATAATAAAATAGGGGAGAAGAATCAGTGGCAATAAGATAGACACATCTTCTGAGATGTGCTACAATAAGGAGTGAAGGAATATGGTGGTAGCTGCTGGGAAAAGTCGGTGAATAGAAGCTGGGGAAAGTCTCAGCATGTTTGTGTGCTGGTGGGAGTGGAAGAATAGTTCATTTAGGAAAGAGAGGTGGGAGAATTCTTGAAGCAACATTCTTGAGTAGACCAGTGGGAATCCAATCTTCCACAGAAGTGGGGGTTTCACCTGGGATAAGAGTAGAGATTGTTCATTTATAGTGACAGGCAGAAAGCCAGAGCATGTGCACACAGATGGTGGGAGTGGGTGGATGGTTGATATGGATTTGACAGTTTTCCTTTGAGGATGGGGAGGAGGTGCTCGGGGTTAAGGAGAGAGGAGAGGAGATGAAGCTGCCATCTAAGAAGCAAGAGACAAGGCACAGATCAGACAGTATGTACAACTGCAGAGCAGAATTAAGGTACCACTTGAAATTTAATAAACTTCGAAAACTTCGGGAGCAAATTTATTACAGTGCACATGTAACAATGAACTCATCATTCACTAGGGCTGCTTTGATTCATATAAAAAATTAAATTATGGTGACTATATTCAGTCCTTAAAAATGAGAAAATATTAAATGCAATGTAAAAACACTGTTCTTAAAATGAATGGTTCTTACGTGAGGGGGAAAAGTAAAGCAATTAGGGTGATGTGTTATATGCGGACCATATTATCCCTTAAAGGGTAAGTGGTAACTATAAATTCTGAATCCACAGAAATTAATTCATATTATATTGCAAACTTCTACTTTTCATCAGATGGTTGTACCTTTTTTTCTGACAAGAAATCTTTCTCTCAAAACATTGAAATTCACTTTTTTAGATCCATGAATGAATGTAACAAAAAGGCATGTTAATTTCAAACGACCCAGGGCCAGCTTATATAGTAGGCACAGTAGACACAGTCACTAGAGGCCATAATACCTTTAGGGGCCAAAAAAATTGTTTAATTTCTTTTAAAATCAGAAAAAAACAACCTTTAGCTTGCAGAAAATGTTCTTATCTTTAACAGTAATATGTTGGTTTTTATATTACGTAGTTGTAAACTACAATATTAAATATTTTTCAGGGAGGAAGAGGCCAACAAAGGCAGAAATACACAAGGCCCAAGAAAGCCATGGTGCAGCCCTGCCCCCTCCATGAAATCCTTACACATAGGGAAGGCCAATATCACAATGAACCAAAACACGGACCTCCTTAAAGGATTTTAAAAAGAAATGTGGATTGTGCTCTAATAGCGTTATCCTGAAACGCACAAAGAACATCTTCCCGTGCACAGACATCAAATGCTCTGGCCACTTGGCTGTTTTAGAGCCACAGAAAAAGTGCCTGGTCTTCATTTTCAGGTGTTCTGGCAAAGATACACCCAGAGTTAATATCATCCTGCCTCTTGTAATTAGTGGAACAACTGTTTAGCCATTACTGACAATTTCCTTGGCGATCCTCATTTTCCCAAGATGTGTCCCAGAATCCAGTGACTGTACCACGTCTCTCTTCTATTTGGTATTCAGAGAGCACGTTTATTGAAGATTTTCAAAGCTAACTGCCTTAGGATTCCACATCATCCGTGGTAAGTTTGCAAGAATTACCTCCCCTGAGCAGCAGGAAAGCAGGGAGGTTCCTGAGCTTTCCAGAAATCACAAAGTGTATCTCTGACAGAGCTGAAAACTGAGATGCATCTGTCTTGCCTCTCCCTGCCTTTTTGTTTTTTGTTTTTTAAATCAGGGGTCACTCCTGGTAGACTGCTTCCTTTTTACAAAGTCAACTTTTCCCAGCAAAACTGCTACTTCTCTGGAATGATGGGCAATGAAATCCAAAGGGACACTTAATTGTCCTCTATTGAGATGTTTCTCTTTGCTGAGGTTTTTCCAGGTGCTTTATGAAAAACATTTGCACTACCTGGCACTTTGTGAGCCTTCATCTGAAAAAGAACCTTTCCCTTATTAAGACAGCTTCACTTTCAAAGGGGACATCCGTTTTGTTTGCTTGCTCACAGGCCGTGAACAGGCCACCAGGGAAACTGCCGCTTCTCTGGTGGAAGTCCCACATGCCTATGTCACAAGGGGTTAGGAGCCTCATTAATTCCTGGGCTCTCATTTCAGGTTGTTTAGGGATCAGCAGCAGATTATTATTTCAAACACTTATTTCTTGCTTCAATTTCCTCTCTCTTAGAATTGGCTCCAAATCATTTTCTCTTGTGTACAGTGTGCTCAATCTCCATTCGGATAAGAAAATCAAAATAGTCCTTTCAGAAAACCTATCCATCAGCATTATCAGGAACACACCCCACAAAGGCTTTGGTTGACATGCCTGCATATCTGGCAGGTTTTATGCTTCTTGGTACTTCAGTCTCCCTCAGAATCATTGTCATTATGTGGCTCACACAGACCCAAGGGCACCCAGCGTTTGTGTTTCAAACTGATTAGTTCAATTCAGTTCCACAAAGAGACAAAAGGGTATGCTAGGGACCAACCAAAGATAGAGAGACAGAAAAGCTGTGTCCCTGCTTTTGGGGGATCTCCAATAGGCTAACAAGTAAGACACACACACAATTACAGTATCCTGTTGTGTTCCTGGTAAATTTATTTTTTACTCTACCTACATTGGTGGGTGTGGGAAGGCAGATGCAGCGGGGGAAGTAACTATTTCTTTTTTCTCCAGAAAACCTGATTCTGAGTGGCAAACATATAATCTTGGGTAAGCCCCTTAATCCCTTGACTCCTCAGGTTTTCTTTGAAAATAAAAGGATGGGATCAGAAGGGTTGGCATCCTTCATTCAGTCACTCAACAAACATTTATGGCTTAATATTTACCAAGTGTGTAGTTGGTATTAAGACTGGTTATAAACACATTACATATAAAATCTCATATAATCCTCAGAACAAAGCTAGGAGGAAGGTATTAGGCTCAAAGAAAGAAATAACATTTCTAACTAAGGCCATGTGATGATGAGGTAGAAAAGCCCTGATTTATGCATTTCTATTTTTGGCTCCAAAGCCTGGGTGCTCTCTTACATGTCATGCTTTCTAGTTGAATCTAAAGACTTTCAGCCTTAAATTTCTTTGACGAGGGGCACCTGGGTGGCTCAGTCGGTTGAGCATCTGACTTCAGCTCAGGTCATGATCACATGGTCAGTGTGGAGCCCGCTTCATATCCTCTGCACCTCTCTCTCTCTCTCTCTCTCTCTCTCTCTCTCTCTCTCTGCCTCTACCCTGCTCACTCTCTCTCTCAAAAATAAATAAGCATTTAAAGAATTTCTTTGATTATGTAGTATTTCTAGTGAAAGTCTAGTCATCAGTCACTTTTCCAAATTAGGATACTAAGAGGTGGGGAGTGGGAGATGGGGCTCCTGGAAGAATCTGTAGAAAAAAGGCAAAACAGGAAAGTAATTATTTTATAAGAGAATGGCTTATGAATTCCTACAGTTTATGTTCACCCAACTGTTCAGATCAATGAAATACTATATAGATTATAAAAGTGAATTATTTCTTTTAACCCCATTTTGTTGGAAATATATGAGACAGAAGTACAGACATAAGGGATCCAGTGTAAGGAAGTAGAGAATTGAGCATCCCTTGGTCATAGTGAGTGACTGATATGTGACAATAACATTGGCTTGTTGACTTGTCAGCCTCGCTCAACACACCAGATCCTCCTCAGCAACATTGGCTGATGCTTACTACCACAAAGCCAGGATGTAGTGTATTAGCTGCTCAACGAACATTTGTTGAGTTAATGAATTAAATGAAGTTAGAGAGATAAAAGACAGAGAAAATGTACCAGTGTCATTCATTAAGAATGTATATTTTATCTGCAAAAAGTGAAAGCTTGACCTCATCTTTGCCAATTTTGATGCCTTTGATTTCCTTTTTTGTCTGATTGCTGATGCTGGAACTTCCAACACCATGCTGAACAACAGTGGTGAGAGTGGACATCCTTGTCGTATTCCTGATCTCTGGGGGAAAGCTCTCAGTTTTTCCCCACTGAGGATGATATTAGCTGTGGGCTTTTTATAAATGGCTTTTATGATGTTTAAGTATGTTCCTTCTATCCCAACCTTCTTGAGGGTTTTTATTAAGAAAGGATGCTGAATTTTGTCAAATACTTTTTCTGCATCGATTGATAGGATCATATGGTTCTTTTCTTTCATTAATGTGATGTATCACATTGATTGGTTTGCAAATGTTGAACCAGCCCTGCATCCCAGGAATGAATCCCACTTGATCATGGTGATCTTGTACCCCAATGTTTATAGCAGCACTTTCAACAATAGCCAAATTATGGAAAGAGCCTAAATGTCCATCAACTGATGAATAAAGAAATTGTGGTTTATATACACAATAGAATACTACATGGCAATGAGAAAGAATGAAATATGGCCTTTTGTAGCAACGTGGATGGAACTGGAGAGTGTTAGCTAAGTGCAGCAAGTCATACAGAGAAAGACAGATACCATGTGTTTTCACTTACGTGGATCCTGAGAATCTTAACAGAAGACCATGGGGGAGGGGAAGGAAAAAAAAAGTTAGAGAGGGAGGGAGAAAAACCATAAGAAACTCTTAAAAACTGAGAATAAACTGAGGGTTGATGGGGGGTGGGAAGGAGGGGAGGGTGGGTAATGGTCACTGAGGAGGGCATCTGTTAGTATGAGAACTGGGTGTTGTATAGAAACCAATTTGACAATAAATTTCATATTTTTTTAAAAAATGTATATTTTATCTTATTCTCTGCACCCCTTTCTTCACTGTCCCTGACATTTCTACCTATTTTATAAATCTTAAAATACATATGGAGCACTAACACAGATAAAATATGTAAAACAGCTTTCTGTTTAATGCTTTCAACATCTTGGCAGTGCTATGTTTATAATCGTTCTGAGAATTATATCTTTATATATATATAATTATATCTTTATATAAATAAATATATATATACATATATATATATATATATATATTTACATATATAAACAAAACAACCTAGTCACTGCCATCATGTGGTCACTTAGACAGCCCCAAAGCCTTAGACCTTCTGAGACGTCTATGTAAATATTTGTGTATTTTTATTTCTCTGCATTCTACCAGGTTTTATTTCAAGCAAGAAATTATCCACCCCTCCCTTCTTTTTGCACATCACAGAGCCAAGTTTCCTGTGTTACACCGATTTCAAAATGTTCAGCACCATTTATCCCTTTTTTATAGTTCATATAAAGACATGGCTCCAAGACCTCAAATAACAAAAAGTTTATTTATGTATTTATTTTTGCATGGCATGCGCTGATGAGCTAGTCTGCTCAGCAAGCATTTCACAGATTAGACGCATGAGTATGGTTTCAGGCAAGGCTCCCTCATGTTTCTGCGCATTGGCTGATAAACACTTCAAAGTAAACCGCTCATAAATATGAAATGAAAAGCCGAGGAGTCGTTATGCACAGCTTTGAGATACAAATCTCTTTATTCCCTTCTGAAGTGGGGTTTGATTGACATAATGAGTCATAGATCCTGTCCAGGGACACACTGCCTTTTCCCCTTTTCTCTGGAGACAGGGAGACTTTAAAGAAATCCACTTTAGAACTTGGTGATAGACAGCTTACTTGAAAAAATAATAAAGTTGAATCCTATATTAAATAACTTATTATTTTGTGTTAATGCTGACTTTGACAACCATGACATATGTCAAAGTTTCACTACACATCAGAAAGACATTATTAGCTACAACTCTTAAGAAAAAGATTGCCAAATTTGAAAAAAAAAAAAAAAAGAAGAAGGAGTGCCATTATGTCTTTTGTCATATATATTGTTGCTATACAGACTCTTTCTCTGGTAAGAGAAAATCACTACTTAAATTAATTCAGAGAAGAAATCTAAAATCCTGTAAGCCGAAAGGCTATGGGGAGTAATGAAGGGGGATAATTATTGTGGAAAATTCATTTTATAAATAAATATCTTCCAAAAAGGAAAGGATCACGCAGTGTAACTTGCTATGAAAAATAGGTTGAAGAACAATTGGAAGTGGAGATTCAATTTAATCTTGCCCACAAGTTCTTAATAATTATCTGTTTGCCTGAAAAAGATAAAAATTTCAACAAGGTCGTACAATTTTCCACTAGATCGTATTTTGTAAATTCAAATGACTTACAGAAGCTAGGTAGTTAACATAAAGGAGCTAAGTCAGCTTATTGGTAAAGGCCAATAAGGAGCAGTGGGGGCCTGCAGAAAAAGAAAGAAGGTTTTGATAAGGTAGCTGTTATTCAGCTCCAGTAGATATCTGCCATTCAAAAAGATAGAACTAATGTTGCCCAATTTTGCATTGTTTTTAGAAAAGCCTGAAATCTAGACTCTATATGATATTTATTTATTTATTTATTTATTTATTTATAAATAATGGCCACAACATGTAATTAAAAAAAAAAAAAGTACAATTCAAATAAAGTAGGTCTTTGGGCTGCTAGACTTTAGTTTCTGCTCTAGACTTTCTATACTGATTAAAGAAGATTTTATTAAGAAATAAAAGAGGAGGGAAAGAGAATAAAAACCTTAAATCAGAGAATGTTGAGACAGGAAGGGATTCTGAACTAATCTACACCAGTGGTTTTCATCTACCTGTCTAGGATCCCTAGGGATTCTGTTGAGAGCCTGCAGTGAGTGAGAAGGACCTGTTTAGAGCTGTCCCTTCCCCCAAACCCCTTCGAACGGAGCAGTTGAGCTTTTTTATTTAAACCATGATGTGGGCCAGAAAATTTTTGAAAACAGCTAATGGGACCATGCCCTCATTTGAGAGTTACCAAGTTACCTACTATCATTCCCCTACCAACATCTAATTGGCTCAGGGTTCAAGATTCCATTAAGTTTCAGGGTCAGATCTCCTTTAATTATTTGCCTAGAGATTTAGTTTGAGAGTCACAGATTTAGTTTGAGAGTCTACTAAAATTAGGAGACAGTTTTCTTTTTTTTTTAATTTTTTTTTTAACGTTTATTTATCGTTGAGACAGAGAGAGACAGAGCATGAACGGGGGAGGATCAGAGAGAGAGGGAGACACAGAATCTGAAATAGACTCCAGGCTCTGAGCTGTCAGCACAGAGCCCGACGCGGGGCTCGAACTCACAGACCGCGAGATCATGACCTGAGCTGAAGTCGGCCGCTTAACCGACTGAGCCACCCAGGCGCCCCGACAGTTTTCTTTTTATGGTAAAGAACCAGATTCTAGAAGGTGGTCGTCCAGCCAGGAACTATCACTGGGCTCCCATGGCATCTAGGTCAGACCATATCTAGTTCTTGTCAACCAAGTGAAGCAGAAGTGATGTGTGTCATTTAACCCTGGAGTTTAAAAAGCAAATGATCCTCCTCCATGTCTTCTTTCCCGTATGATGCAGAAGATCTAGCAATTATAGATTCAAGATGGTAGTGCCACTGATGAAAGACACCTTGTCCCCACAGTCATCACCTGGAGGAGATGAGCCCAGTCATCAGCATTACTGATTTCTGGCTTCACAGGAATGAAAAATAAATTTTGATTGTGGCTAATCCTTTATATACATTTGAATTTCCTTGTCCAAAAATCTATAGATTTAACCAAAATAATGCAGTCAATATTGAATTGTTTGATGTTGTGTTTTATGGGAAACATCCACAACTATGAGATCCAAAAGATAAAATAGCCACTTTCTCATGGGAACTTGTTAATAACAATAGACTACTATTTAGTCAGACCTATTTTGTAGGAGCAGGAAAATGATATGACCTGTTAAAGGACATGGATTTGGGCAGTAGAAAAGCAGGAACTCAGATTCAGATTCTGGCAGTTCACAAAGCTCTCACAGCCCTACCTATGGTAATTTCTGTTGCAATGTCATGAGTTGGTGACTAAGATTTTATTAAAATCCTTACCAGTCCAACATAATAAAATTTAACATCATTCTTACATGTCAGATGTTAAATCTCTAATTACTTGTATTATAAATTTAAAAATAAAACAACTTTGACTAATGTACCTCCAAGTAAACATTTGGAAATAAAGAAATACCTCATCAATATGTAACATTATACTGTATTTCAATACTAGCAATTTATCTTTCAATAACAGCAAAATGTTTCATGAGATGTTTTCATACATATGAGAAAAGGGATAATAGCATAACTTTTTAATAGAAAGAAAACAACAATTACATAAGTTAGCATCTTAAAACTGTCAGATATTAAACCCTAATACAAGCCAAAATAAAAAAGGAGATATGCTATACCTATATGTGTACATGTACATATACAGTACATATAGTCATACAAATAATAAGGCAGTTGAGAAATTGGAAACGTTAATATACACATCCACAAGAATAACAAGAATCCTCTTTGATTCATCTCCAACTTCTATTAAGACCCACAACCAGATCATTCTCAAACTAAGAGTGATCATGCAACATAGTGCAAAGGGGCTTTGGAGTCAGACTAAATGAAGTTCAAATCCTCCAGATTTGTAGCTCTGGGACCCTGGGTCAATTTCCTGGCTTCCCTAAATCTATATTTCCTCGTTCATAAAATGAGGATGATAATATCTATCTGTCTTCAAAAATACAGACTAATGCCCACATCTAAGGAAACTAAACCTAGACCTTCAGATGATGAACATAAACCATTATAAAGTTAGATGAAAACTAAACCATTGCTTCCTGGGACTGGAGTGGAGAACAAAAATCCTTTGGAGTTGACAGAAATATTCTAAAGTTGTATTGTGGTGATGGGAGTACAACTGTGTTAATTTACTGAAATTCATGCAACTGTACACTTGAAATGGGAGCATTTGTGATTTGTAAATTATACCTCAATAAAGCTGTTAAAAATTAAACCAGTTGCATGCAAGTATTTCTATGTGTGTAGCTGAAGGTTGCACCTGTCAGACCCAGAAAATAACAATAGAGTCAACACTTGAGATTTACAGAATGTGGAAAGAACTATTTGAAGCTAATCTACTACTCTCATGTGAATTGAAAGGAGGTAGGATCTCTGGCTATGCAAAGAAAGCAAAATTATTGTAACAGGGTGACTTCTATTTTGATTCCATCACAAATTTTAGTGGCTAAAATATTCCTAGAATAATAGTTTACTCATTAACTTTGCTTTGAAAATCATGAAGGCACAGGTCTCCTGAGAGTCAAACACCATGCTAACCGTGAGGGGAAAAGAATAGCCTTCCTAAGGATAAATCTATACCAGAATACTTTTCCATCTTGAGGTGTTTTAATCCTCTAGACTGAAAATAGTTTGATTAAAACAGGCTGCACTGGGATCATGCATTCTGTCTCAGTCCAGGAAGAAACAGCTGTCAGTCACATCTCTGTCCTCCTCCTCTAGTCCCTGGAGGACAACGTAAGCAAGCTGTCTCCAGGATAAGCGCTCCTCTGAGAATTGGCAGCTCCTCATGGCCTGCAGCTGAAAAGCAGCCATTCTGCTCATTCGTTCTATTAGCCCTTTGACTTCCCTCCTTCATGCACAAATATAAATATAATGCTTAAGTGAATGATTACTACTGTCCCCAAAGAAATTTCAATTAAACACTTGGAATCCCTAGGAATGGTACCTAGGGAGATTCCCCAAAAGAGCTGCAATTTGTTATGTATTATTAAGTCTGGCTTCGGATTATAAATCTTCTATTTTTTCTTTTCATGTTAGCTGGGGCTTCCAAAGAACCACCTCCCATATGATTTGAACAATTTTCCCCAAACTCTAAGCAGGACAGGCATAATGGAGTTATTCCTGAATAATAAACTCCTGGTCTGTTAAAAAGTTTAAAAGGTGGATGGGAGGATTTCTTTGTCTGCTACTGGAGTATGGGATGAGATAATCTTTCTTCTCTTCTCAAAAAGAGTGGAGGACATTAGGAAATGCATGGTGAGTATTGGGGTGGATTCTTTCAGGGAGTATTCAGTGTTTCAACCCACTACAATCCTACAGTATTGTATGCATGGGAGCTGATTACTAGAATTTAAGTTCCATGAAGGGAGTATTTTGTGTAAATGACTTTGGTGTTCTCAGTACCTACAACAGTGCTGGCTATACAGACAGATTTTCTACACACAAATCTAAGTGGAAGGAAGGGAGGAGTGGAGGAGGGGAGGAAGGGCAGACTTGAATAGAAGTCCCTTGATAACTAGGACAGATGTTTCTGTTCCACGTCTGGCAAAATTTCATAAAACATTCCCTTGGGCCACATTTACTATTGTATTATTTTGGAAGAATTTACCTAAGAACCAGATATTTGATAAAACTTACGTTATGCTATCCTTTTTCTGATTGTTTGTTGTGTTTTATTTACTGTGTTTTGTTCAGCTGAATTAAATGATCAGAGCTAATTAGACTATACTCAGAACAAAAAATTCATTTTCCAAAAACAAAAAACAAAAACAAAAACAAACAAACAAAACAAAACTCAACAGAGTCAGTGGATTGTCAAATAACATTCTCTCCTATGATGACATTCTATGATTCATCTTCTTTTGGTGTGTCCAAATACAGTTTCTAAAGAAATCAAGAATATTAGTTCCTTTCCAGTACTGTAGCTTATATCAATTTTTTAAAGTAATATTAAAAAAAATGAGAGGCCACTGAAAAACCTTATTTCTACCAAAGGCAATGTCTGTATTAATAACTCTCTTCAAGTCTTCATTCTCCTACTAAAGAAGCAGTTTCAAATCTTCAGCAAATAATGATTAAAAAAACTTCAGTTGAGAGAAAATGTAAATAAATTTTCTCATTTTAATTCCAATTTTCTGTTATCTGCAATTGTTCCTGGTCTCCCAACTCAACATAATGAATACATAAATAATAAATGATTGAAGGTGAGCTTTTTGACATTGTGACTACACTTTTGTCCCCTAACAATGAAAGCTATGTGCTCCCAGCACTTGGTCATGGGCTAACTGATATGTGCAGCCACCAAAGCTGGAAGGGAGGGAGGGTCTGTGAACATTGGTTTCTCACCTAGTAGTGATATCAACACGTGCTACCCTGCAAGCAGACTCTTTACTCAACTCATGGAACCCTTAGTGATGCCTGCTTTTGAACAACTGACTCTAAAGCTAAGAGAAACATCTCTTAGGAATCAAGTTTCTGTGTCCTCTGTAAAATACTCATCAGTAATGTAGCAAGAAAATGCTTAAGATAGCTGAAATTCTCTTTTTACCATCAAAGGAGGCAGCATTTCTAGCCCTTCTGTCTCATGGCCTGGGACACCAGAAGGACAAAGGAGACGTGTGACAGGCTGATTTTAGTTCAAAATGGGCACTGTTTACCTACCTCGCACCCTGATATAAAGGCTGCAATGTTCCTTTTCTTTCTTCTAGCTCAGGATTGAGGATTATTACTCCAAGAAATTAGAAAGCAGACATGACATCTTAATCCCCTCCAAGTTTCTGCTGTGCCCAACCTTCCAGGATGTTTTTCCTTGTCACCAATGCCGAAAATCAGCAAGAGGGAAGAGGAAGGAATGAGACACTGAGTTATGAGAGCCAAAGTTCCTGGGCAATTGCCAGGAAGGTTAAGGCAACACAATCATATTAATGACTTTCTTTGGGAAACCTCTATTTTCATTTTTAGTATCACTTGAATGGATATATTCTTGGTGATTCATCCAAAGCTGTGGATTTTATTTTCCTCTAAATAAAGGAATAATCAATCAATAATAAATAATTTCCCTTTGTACATTTGAGTTCCAAGCAGAGACGAATTTCTTTTCAAAATTTCTTGATTCTACCCAGTGAGTCTTAGATTAAAAATAGCAAATGTGGGGCGCCTGGTTGGCTCAGTCAGTTGAACGACCGACTTGGGGTCAGGTCACGATCTCACGGTCCATGAGTTCGAGCCCCGTGTCGGGCTCTGTGCTGACAGCTCAGAGCCTGGAACCTCCTTCAGATTCTGTGTCTCTCTCTCTGCCCATTCCCTGCTCATGCTCTGTCTCTCTGTCTCTCTGTCTCAAAAATAAATAATAAAACATTATTTTTTTTTAAATAGCAAATGTAATTTGGATGGCCATGCCCTCAGCCAACAAAATGCTTTACTAAATCAAAGTTTCTTCTCTCTGCAGTTGTATATATACATACATGTATGGTGCGTGTGTGTGTGTGTATATATATATATATACATACACATATATACATACACATATATACATATATACATACACATATATTCTTGAAGTAGTTGAATTCTGGTTCTAGTTTTGCAGCTACATAAATAAATAAGGTCAGATAAGTCACTTTACTCAATATTAAGATGATGAACTTAAATAATAGTTTTTAAGATTCCTTTCAGGCCTAAAATTAATATATTTTATGATGAACGTAATTATTACAATAAATATTTGCCTCAGTGATACTGCCATCCCATGCACTCTGCAATATGACATTTCTTACAAAGATCTGCCAAAAGGCAGATCACTGTGACACAAAGTTTTAAGAAAAATGAAACCAAAATACAATTATCTCAGACAATTTAATTAATAATGATCTTATTAAGGAACAAATTCCTTTATTAATTCATTTTCTAATTCAACAAATGCATTTAGTTATCAATTCTAGTTTGATTTCTATTTTCCTTACACCCAAGTAAACTGAAAAAGAAGGATTCCTTCTCCTGAACTACAACAGAAGCACAGATTTGTCATAGTTAAATAACTCCAATTCTAGAGGTCCTAGTAGGTAAAGCCAAACATCTGGAAGCAACATATAAAATTCATATAGTTAATAAATGAGAATGAAACAAAGTATGGCATTTCCTTATTGTGTGGAAGAAACATCAAGTTCTCAATGGCCAACCAATACTGTAGCTAAATTAAAACACAGAATGGAGGACTTCAAATCATATCTAGATTTTGCTTTCTAATACTGTTCTCAAACAAACAAAACTAACAATTCCCTTTGCAGAAATGGCTGACTCCAAGGCTGGAGCAGAAAATACACAAAAGCCTGGAGTATCCTGTAATATCAGAAAGTGAGAAAATGCTGAAAACAAAATAAAAACCCACAATGGTGGGTGTATGTCCCAGGGACTCAAGAGCCAACTAAGAACTCTCAGGGGCCAAACTGGAACACTATGGTCAACAAAGTAAATCAAGTAGTACTGACTTATAACCTAAAGTATAAAGTAAGTACCCAGGAGTCTGTATTGACATAAATGAAAAATGAATAAATAAATAAATAAATATAAAGAGAAACAACTCTCTCAAAACAGAAGGATTCCAAGTCATTTATGTGGACACTCTGCACTCAATGAAGTGGAATAGAACTTCTCACTCCCTAAGTGTAAGGTACTTTCTTTGAAACACTTCAAAAGAAATTCGTGTGTAGTACCCTTCTTTTAAAATGTACATTATAGAAAGGAAGACAAAAACAATAATTTTATAGTGAAGTACTTTTAAAAACACTAACTCGGTCAAATAATGATCAGGGTTAATATTAACAGTGATAAGTCATGTTGAAAGAATATGCTCTTGGGGCACCTTGGTGGCTCAGTCTGTTGAGTGTCTGACTTTGGCTCAGCCCATGATCTCACGGTCCATGGGTTCAAGGCCCGCTTCAGTGCTGACAGCTCAGAGCCTGCTTTAGATTCTGTGTCTCCCTCTCTCTCTGCTCCTCCCCTGCTCGTGCTCTCTCTTTCTCTCTCTCAAAAATAAACATGAAAAAAAAAGAAAGAATGTGCTTTTGATATGAGATGATGAGAAAGGCACTTTTACCTCTATATCCCTCCTACTAAAATACATTACCACACTCTAATGAGGAGAAAAATATCGGACAAATCTCAACCAGGGCTGTTCTATAAAATACCTGACCAAAACTCCTTAGAACTGCCAAGGTCATCAAACATAAGGAAAGTCTGGAAACTGTCACAACCAAAAGAAGCTAAAGAAGATAGGACTACTAAATATGATGTGGTATTTTGCATAGGATCCTGGACCAGAAAAAGGACATTAGGGGAGAATGGAGAAAATCTGAATTAAGTATGAACTTTAGTTAAAAATAATGTATCAGTATTGGTCCGTTAATTGTAACAATGTGCCATACTACTGCAAGATTTTAATAATAGGAAAAATTAAGTATGGGGTATACAGGAACTCTGTACTATCTTTGCAATAATTCTATAAAATAAACATTTTAAAAGCTTAAATCCTTTTAAAATAGAAAAGTTTATTTAAACATTTTGCTCCAAATGTGTTCTACTATGTCATTCTATCCAGGAAAAAAAAAAAAAAAAAAGAGAGAGAGACAAATAAAAGTGATAGAAAAGTGGAAAATTATCAGTATTTAGGGAGATGAAGTGGAGATACTATTTGGTTAAACATAAATTTTACTTTGTTTCTTTCATTCTTTCTTTCTTTTTTTAAACCACAGGTAAATTAGCCAAATAATGTCTCAACTGTAACTTAGCCCCCAATCACAGGTGCCACTCTTTGGTTAAGAATAAGAGATCTATAGGTTATCTTAAACAATTACATGATTACTCCTTCATGAAATTTAGGACAGAATGTTCCTTCAATCATCTGAAATGTGAAATACTTCATAAAAGTTCATGTACTATCTTCATATGAATCATTTAACAGGGTAGTAGTAACCAGATGACTGAAATGTTCACAAAAAATTCAAGAAACAACAAAAAAAAGCAGTTAAATTTATTCTTTGCTGAAAGAGGTACATGGTTCAGTTTAAAAATATCAAATAAATAAATCTAGTGATATCGTGACATTTTGAGGGGAAAAAAATACTTCAGCAGGAGCAAGAAAGGAAAGATAATTTACTCTTAGGACAAACCAACAGACTAATTGTTTGACTAATAGATACTGAGCTAAAATGAAATAAAATCCTATTTCTAATTTTAAAACATAAAAATGGAAGGAAAAAAAAAAAACCATGCAATTAAATTAGAACAACTCAAGGAGGAGCTTGCCATGACCTGTTCAAGAAGAAATGGCACACACCTATCACTTATCTAAAGTTAGACCCAAACAAGAATAGCAGAGACCCAGGAAGCTCACTGACAATATCTTCAGGGATGGCCTCATACTGAATAAGAATCTGTAGTGTGTCAGCAGAACTGCCTCCATTTTGCAAACAGAGAGGGAACAGAGGAAAGATGAGGAGTGACAGATGAGCAGGTTCCCATTTCTACATCCTTCTTACTTGCCTTTTTTAGAACCTTGTTGAAATAATCTTTTTTTCTTAAAAAAGCCTATTCAGGAATATTTTAGGTTATAAATCTTGACAGTATTTACTAACAATTTTTAGAGCACATAAGTTTAATAATTTGCCAATATAATTAATATGGCTTATGCCATTGTAGCACCAATCCACCAACAAGCACTACATTATTTCGACAGTGTCATTCTCAAAGTCTATATTCAGTCAAACTTTATCAAAAATATACTATGTGCTATAGACTGAATTGTGTCCTCCCTCTCAAATTCATATGTTTAAGCCTGGATCCTCCATGAGCTTAAATTAGACACAGGGCATTGAAAGGGATGGCTAAGTTAACATGAGGTCATAAAGGTATGGTCCTGATGCAATAGAACTGGTACCCTTAGAATAAGATGAGACACCAGTGGTCTCTCTCTGCTATGTAAGTACACAGCGAGAAGGTAGCTATCAGAAAGGTGGAAACAAAAGCTCTGAACCAGAACCCAACTCTGCTGGAATGCTTATCTTAGCTTCTCGCCTCCAAAGTCCAAGAAAATAAACAAGTTTCTGCTGTTTAAGCTACCCAATCTATGGCATTTTGTTATGACCATTTAAGGTAACTAATATTATATAGGCAACTTAGAGTGGTCTCTATGTAAGTGGGGTTTTCTTCCTTCTTTTCTGGGGGGGAGGTGGGTTCTCTTCCTTCAAGGTATATGGTAAAATTGTACTTCCTAAACCTCTCTTACAAATAGGAAAAAACACCTGATATATTTCAACCAGTGAAATGTCATCATGACTGACATTTGTTAATTTCAGTGAGCATCTTTAGTAAGAAATCAAGCATGATTCTCCATTTTTTTTTTTTTTTTGCCTCTGCAAATGCAGTGTTCCAGATGTTCAAGTCTTTATCAGCTATATGAGTGAGGACCATGAGAAGCAAAGTCCCTAGTCAACCTACAATGGACACAGTGTGATTTAGAAATAAACTTGTGGGTTTGTTTTTATGTTTATTTATTTTGAGAGAGTGACAGAGAGTGTGCAAGTGGGGGAGAGGCATGAAGAGGGAGAGAGACAGGGAGAGGGCGAGGGAGAAGGAGAGGGAATCCCAAGAGGCTCTGCACTGTCAGTGCAGAGCCTGATGTGGGGCTTGAACTCACGAACCATGAGCTCATGACCTGAGCCAAAATCAAGAGTCAGACGCTTAACCAACTGAGCCACCCAGACGCCCTTAAACATGTGTTGTTTTAAGTCACTGACACGTTCCGTTGCTAACTGAAAGCAAACTTAGTTCTGCAGGGGAAAAAAAGTAAAGAAAAGAAGCAAGCAAACAAACAAAAAAACTTAGCCCTATAGGAGGGAAAAAAGAAAAGCAAACAAGGAACTTTGTAATTCTCTCTTGTAGCTCATGGAATAACCACTGCAAGCATATATATTACAGATACAATACTAAATACAAATGATTAACCTTTGTAACAACCTAAAGTGTTTCTAACTATCAACTGATATGATAACCTACTGGGAAAGCACAAAATGTTATTTTTGCATTAACATTTTATTAAAAATATCTATCCAGATCCAAGATAATTTTGGAATAGCATTTCAATTTCATCTCATCTTGTTGAACATTATTTGCAAAGTCTTTATTATTTATAAAGGTAAACAGAAGATTAATCTTACTTGATTTATGATAAAACATCCTGACACGTATTGAGATTGACATTCAAATTGGTCATATTTGGGGGTGCCTGGGTGGTTCAGTTGGGTTCAGCATCCAACTCTCGATTTGGGCTCAAGTCATGATCTCACGGTTTGTGAGTCTGAGCCCTTCATCAAACTTTGCACTGACAGTGGGGAACCTGCTTGGGATTCTATCTCCCTCTCTCTTTATGCCCCTCTCCTGCTTGCACTCTTTCTCTCTCTCTCTCAAAATAAATAAATAAACTTAAAAGAAAAATAAATTGGTCGTATTTTGGTGTGAACCTTTTATATTCCCAAGGTTAACTTAGTCTCCTTCCTCATTGCCACTTTCTGACATCACCTCACCATTGTGAACAACCTACGTCACCCTCAGTGGCCACATTATTTTGTGACATCAATTCTTTACACAATGAGCTTCCTCTGCCTTGAAGTTTTTGTATCCCCCCATTCACAACTGGATGATGACTATTCATTCTATAAGATTCACCCTGCATGTCAACTGCTCTGAAAAATCTTGATCAAAATCTCCACCAAAAATTACCTCCTTCTTTACATT
This sequence comes from Panthera uncia, assembly GCF_023721935.1. Classification (NCBI taxonomy): domain Eukaryota; kingdom Metazoa; phylum Chordata; class Mammalia; order Carnivora; family Felidae; genus Panthera; species Panthera uncia. The sequence goes on from NW_026057577.1 coordinate 96,011,064, forward strand.
CCCAAATCACTTTGTGGCTACCTTTATTATAGCATGTATTCCCCTTAATTATAATTTACCTGTTAATGTGTCTGTTCATTTTATTTTTAAATTCTAAGTGAGCTGAAAACATCTCTCACTTACTGAATTAATGTAGCTACAATATACTTGTGGAATGATTGGGTGAAAGTGTAAAATTAGAAATTGTTTCTGCCTGAAAATGTTGGATACTGAATAAAGTATACTCATGTTCATAATGTTTAGTTTAGTTTTTTTTTTTCCTTAATTGTCAAAGGGAAACAGGTTGCAAGCTCACCTGCTTTTATTTTTCTTGTTTCTGTTCTGTTATACATGCTTTTATAACACAGGAAGTTTAGGTATACTAGCATTTTAATTTGCTGGACTATGCTTTGTAATCACTGATTAGAAAGAATACAAGGAGACTTAGAAGTCTCTACGGTTCTGTCCAAATTCCCCTTTGCAAACTTCTGATATGATTTATATTCCTCAGGTAATAAAGGAGCTTTCCTCAACTTTCTTCACAGCCAGGCTACTGAACCTCTTCATTCTCCATCTGTACCACTCCTGTGGGCAAGAACAAAAGCAGAAAAAAAAAAGCTAGGGAACAGAGATGCCTTTTCATGCTCTTAATCAAAGGTCTGTAGCTGCCTGAACTTGGCCTACACTCCAAGCAGCTCTCCCAAGTAGGGACAGTCCAGATCAGCTGGCTACAGTGGCCAGCAAAAACAGAGGAACTACAAATTACTGCACCCACTCTATATCCTAGTTCTCCACTCTGACAAAACAACAACAACAATGACAACAACAAAAAACAAAAACACACACAGAAATCAAAAGGACCGACATCAGATGAGAGGGTGGAGAGACTATTGTGGGTGCAAGTACAAGTTTACATCTGTTGCAGTTTGGGAGTGGGGAGAAATGTATTGAAAACTCTTTAGGGGGCAGCACTGCACAGGTGTTGGCATTGGTAAGATGGGGGTTAAAATTAAACTCCATCACTTGTGAATGTCAAGAAGTTACTTCACCTGATAAGCCTTCATTTCTTCATTTCTGAAGGTGAAGGGATGGTGATAGCTCCCCAGTTATGCTTGAGTTGACTCAGAGAGGTGTTGAACACAGCATGTGGCACACGGATCACACCTCACTCCCACTGAGGCGTATATGTGTTATTTGGCCCCTTAGATGAATATACAGGATCAGAGCCTTTGTTATTAATAACCATTGGCATTAAACTAGCGACTAATAATAGTTTCATTGGTTTGATTTGTAGGGATAATATAGGAAAATAGCTGGGATAGAATTTGGAAGAGGAGAATTTGAGGCATGGCTTAACCTCTAAGTAGCTGTATTATGATTCACAAGTCTGTCTTCTAGTTTCAATTTCCTCATCTTTACACTAAAGGGGTTAAAGCAATTGGTCTCATGTATAGCACTAATGTTTGACTCTCTTGGATAAGCCAGATTCTCTTACGTTGCATGCAAAATGAAATAGTGAGAATAATGGAGGTGGAAGGGAGAGGGCATGTTCACAAACAGGTGTCACACAGCAGAAGGGTGCTGGTCAACCAAGTTAAAATAGGCAAGCAGTGTTCACAATAACTTGAGAGGCTCTAATTTGGCAACACACAAGTTGAATTTCTATTCAACAATAGATTTTATCACCTTTCTCTTCTGTTACATTTTTAACCTCTAAGCCCTGCACAAATTTTGATTTCAAAAGACAAAGAGGGCTTTGGTGACAACTGCAAAATGCTTGCAAATCATTGCAATTCAATTCAGTGCCTTTTTTAAGATATCAGCAGAGATTTCCACTACAAATAACATGCCCATGTATCATAAGAGGAGCCATTACTATGAAAATGAAATGTACCGACAGCATGTTAGCACAGAGTTACAGGGCTAAAAGAGATTATAAGCACAACGGAAGAAAGGAATCAAAAAAAAAAAAAAAAAAAAAAGGGAAGGGAAGGGAAGAGGAAAAGGAAAGAAAAAGGAGAGAAGGAAAAGAAAGGAGAGGACAAGCCATTACTGAATGGGAATTCCTAGAACAGTAAATGAATTGTCTGTTTGGCCAAGTCTAAAAAGTGGCACTTAACTCCAACTTTCAGAGAGAGATGGGGCTCACGCATATGCTACTTATTAATTTTATACCATAAAATGTATGTGAAAATAAATTGATTTTATTTTCAAAAGACAAACTTTTAATATTAACATTGAAGGCATATTTTAAAGTTCCTCAAGTACCTTTAAGGAATTTTAAGAAAGTTTCACTGTTCTTAAATAATTCAAATGGTGGCTATTGGTATGTTTAAGGTTAGTTGATGTTTTTAAGTTTGGTTAAGATCATGGGGCCAGAATGTAACTTCTTGGGCTATAATGCAACTCCATTATTTTGTTTGTTTAATTCCAGTAAAGTTAAAATATAGTGCTATATTAGGTTCAGGTGTGCAATAAAGTGAGTCAACAATTCCATACAACACGCAGTGCTCATCACTTAAAATGTACTCTTAATCCCCTTCACCTATCTCTCCTATTCCCCTACTTGCCTCTTCTCTGATAACCACCAGTTGCTCTCTATAATTAATAGTCTGTTTTATTGGTCTCTTATTTTTTCATTTGTTTTGTTTGTTAAATTTGACACATGAGTAGAATCATATGGTATTTGTCTTTCTCTGACTTTTTTCATTTAGCATTTTACCCTCTAGATTCAACCATGCTGTTACAAATGGCAAGATTTTATTCTTTTTTATTACCGAGTAATATTCCAAGGTGTGTATGTGTGCGTGCGTGTACACACACACATACACACACACACACACACACACACACACACTACATGTTTTTATCCACTCATCTGTCGGTGGACACTTGGGTTACTTCCATATTTTGGCTATTGTAAATAAAGCTGCAGTATACATAGGGGTCCATGTATCTTTTCAAGTTAGTGTTTTCATATTCTTTGGGTAAATACCCAGTAGTGGAATTACCAGACCATATGGTAATTCTATTTTTAATTTTTGAGAAAGATCTACACTGTTTTCCATAGCCAACTCTGCTCTTTTCTGACTGTGCGAACTTCAGCAAGCTTCATCTTAGCTTTCTCATTGTCAAATGGAGATAATCAAAGTATTCCATTCACAGGTTTTGGTGAAGTAATAAATAAAACAATTCATAAAAGCACTTGACATAGTAGGCACATAGTACGTAGTCAATAAATATAAGCTGTAATTATTAGTAGAGCTCAAAACACTTTAAAATGCTATATATTTTGTGATAAAATATGTATGCACATCAACTCATAATCAGATTCAGAAAAGATAAAGTATATCACTGACTTAATAACTTTATTATAACTCCATTGAAACTATTTACTCCAACACAGCCACCATATAGAGTAAAGCCAAGGTAACCATTGGACTACTAAGTCTAGAAGGTGAGGTGTGACACAGATTTTCTAAAGCTCCTTGATTTTTGAAGGGACCAAGCTTATTCCAGCCTTGCTCTTCTGAGTCTTACCTTTTTAAAAAAGTTTATTTATCTGAGTGATACAGTGAGCATGCCCATGTGTGAGCTGGTAGGGGCAGAAGAGGGAAAAAGAGGATCCCAAGCAGGCTCAGCACTATCAGCACAGAGCCTGATATGGGGCTCCAACTCACAAACCTTGAGATCATGACCTGAGCCAAAATCAAGAGTCAGACACTTAACCAAGTGACATCCCCAGGTGCCCCTAGAGTCTAACTTTTAAAGACATTATCTTCTCCACCATGCAAGTGTATCTACATCCCCCACCATGGAGCAAAGGGGCAATAATATCAAATATATCCACACAACCACAAACTAGAAACAGTCTCCCATCTCTCTCCAACCCCACTGGAAGTAGTCTATCCAGTGCTAGCACCACGAAGCAGCCCTGAAAGAATGTGCCTTATATTACCTGGTCCAAGGACACAGAAAATAGTGATAACTCCCAAACTCTTTGCAGTTATTTTTTAGTTAAAAGAATCAAAGAGGTTGGGAGAAAGGATCTCTGGTAAAAAATGTCTAAAATATTTATTTTTCTAATAAAAATAATGATCTTTATATTAATAATAACAACAACAGCTACCACTTAAAATATATACTAGGTATGGGGTGCTTGGGTGGCTCAGTCCATTAAGCTTCTGACTTGGCTCAGGTCATGATCTCACCACTCGTGAGTTTGAGCCTCACGTTGGGCTCTGTGCTGATAGCTTAGAGCCTAGAACCTACTTCAGATTCTGTGTCTTCCTCTGTCTCTGCCCCCAGCTTGCTGTCTCTCTGTCTCTCAAAAATAAATCAACATTAAAAAAATTTTTTGGGGGCGCCTGGGTGGCTCAGTTGGTTAAGCGACTGACTTAGGCTCAGGTCATGATCTCACGGTTCGTGAGTTCGAGCCCCACGTCAGGCTCTGTGCTGACAGCTCAGAACCTGGAGCCTGCTTTGATTCTGTGTCTCCTCTCTCTGCCCCTCTGCCTCTGGAGCTCTGTCTCTGTCTCTCTCTCAAAAATAAACATAAATTTTTTTTTTCAAGTTAAAAAAAAAACTAGGTGTTTCTTTTAATTTTTTTTAACGTTTATTTATTTTTGAGACAGAGAGAGACAGAGCATGAATGGGGGAGGGTCAGAGAGAGGGAGACACAGAATCCGAAACAGGCTCCCGGCTCTGAGCTGTCAGCACAGAGCCCGACGCGGGGCTTGAACTCACGGACCGCGAGATCATGACCTGAGCCAAAGTTGGCCGCCCAACCGACTGAGCCACCCAGGCGCCCCAAACTAGGTGTTTCTTTAACAAATTTATCTAAAGGTTACATCATTAAACAACCTTACAGTGCTTGTAGGGGTCCCACAGCTAGAAATTGATGATACCATAGCCCTGAAGCCACTAGGATGTTCCCTGTCCCATTTTCTTTGATTTGCCCTAATAATCCATTAGGAATTCAGCCTAGTTTTCTTGTTCCTCAGCAAAGGCTTTATCCAATTACTTTTCATCTCCTCGTCCATTTTACTTACTGCCTCTATCACTGATACAAGAACTGCCTCTATCACTGATACAAGATTTCTTTTATCTTTGTTAATGACCTATTGCTTCATTTTGGAGTTTCTATTGCATGCACAATTATTTCTGGAGTTTAAATTCACATCCATTTCGTCCAGAGTGTCACATTGCCTTAAAAAAAAATCCTCACCTGGTTTTACACTTGTATTTGCACATAACTCAGAAGATGAGTTTGTCTCCTCAATTTGGGACTCAGCCATGCCTATATGCAGTACCTTCTATTCCTGGCTTCCTTGATAAGTGTGTCTCTATAGAATATTATTATTTTACTGCAATGTGTAGGACATGAAATATACAAGATAACTAACTGAATCAACAACGCTGAAAGACTATTCATAACTACTCAGATGTTCAGTGCTTCCATTTTCACTGTTGAGCTAATTAGTTTTTTGTGTGTGTGTGTGTGATTAGTGTTTATGAACTCAACCCAGTACAAGCAAATAAAATACTGCACAGGATATTTCTGAAGTGATAGGTCACATTAAGAATCCTATGGAATGAATGCAAGCTACTCATGGGGATGGAACTGGGGCAAAGCCAAACGTCCCGTGCCAGATAAAATGAATTCTCCTCTCCCGACCATCTCCCCTGCAATACTGAAGCCTCTGGTTCAGTTGTCACAAAGCTGTTCTCCAGGGAACAAAGCCTGTTTCTGTTGAGGCGGGTGCAGCTACCAGCAACGGAGCCCTCACCATGATTCAAGTGCAGTTTAGACGTGCTAGAGGCAAAGGAAGCAATTTTCACGAAGAATAGCAGGAGCTATCTATACAAATGTAGAACAACATAAAAAAGCATAAAAGGTATTGATAATTAATTTAAAATACCATAAGGAAACCATAGCTAGAGTGAGGGGAAAAATAGAGCCTCAACAAAGACAAACAGAACTGCTGAAGCCATGAAAGAAAGTGCCCCAACACTCTGGACTGCAATTGCAACGCCCAAATTTTTTCCTGTAATTATGGTTCTACTTATCCCATCTTAGATTCATAGAAAAACTTGAGTGGATAGGGAATTATGTCATGCTGGGAATATAGAAATAAGTTCGAACAAATTGCCCATTTGTGATTATTTAAATAAAACATCATAATTGGAATATGTTGGTCGATAAAGGCAATTTTTTTTCCTTCTTTCTCTTTTGTATAAGAACAATACACTAAATGCTATCTTGATTTTTTTTAACTGCATTTCTGTAAATACAGTATTTAATGCCAGGTGCCCCCTCAATTTTACATTGTGATAGGCTACATAAAAGGAGGAGTAAATGCACTCCAAGTTGTTTTCCACACCACTTGGGCTCTGACAAGTCATTAAGAACATTCTCTGCTTGTGTATTGTCTTCCATGATAATTATATGCAGCTTGACTCAGTGGTACTCACATATAATGGGTCTCACTTTTACCACTTTTATTTCAACTATGGTTCACTTGTTACTTATGTTTATATTTGCTGCTTTCACAGACTCTTTAAAAATATATCTCCCAAACGGAAGAGGTTCTCCTTCTCTTTTACCCCAAAACAAATTATACTCCCTTTTGCTCCCAACAAAGAAAAGATAGTTTTTGGTTATCGAATAATGATAGAACTTTCTGTACTGAGTTTTTTCTCAGATGTGCCTAAAGAGGTGTAGATGCCCTGCATCATCACTTCTGCAGGCACACACATGCATCCAGGAAGGTTAAAAGGGCTTGGTCTTATATCCTTAGGCACCATCTGTCTTTCAATCCTGAAAAAGTCCCTAGTTGACAGGATTTTGCAGCTTTTAGATAGATATTTTTGAAATAATTTCTTATTTCAACTAGCATTTGGTAGAATCAAATGAGTTATTTTCTTTTCATAATATCCTTCAACAGATAATAAATGGAAAGCATGATGTAAATGCCCACTGTGAGCAAAGTTTGGGTCTACACACTGGAGGAGACCTGAAGAAGAATGCAGTCGAAACCCTGCCCTCAAAATTAAGGTGAAGACATAGATAAAAACATATGAATGTTAAAAGTGCCAGAAAGATGCTGTGGAGCCTAAATGTTATAGGAACGGTGAGAAAGCAGAAATGATGGTGGGTAGGGGAAACACACGCCACAGCTGACCCTTTGTTCTCAGATTTAGACAGGAGCATGAAGGAATTAAACCACCTAAGCCAGCTACTATTTTAGGTCTTAGATCTTGTTGGCCAATGCTTGGTGAGTGGAAGCAATAGATGTCCATAGATGCCCAGCTTCTGCTTGAATCTCTCCTGTGACAGGGAGATCACTCTGTCACAAACTCTACTTCTCTGCATTTTGAAAGCTATTTCCTATGTGGCATTGGAACTATGTGAATATTCTACTTCTACCCCAGAGGTTACACAGTTTATACCTATGTGGCCAAGAGCATGAGATCTGCAGTAAGAGATAATGGGTTCAAATGCAGACCTTGAAGACAACTCTCTGGTGTCCTCTTTCCATGATGTTCTTGTATACCATAAGGTAATAATAATGTTTAGAGAAGTGACATGCTCAAGATCTCATATCTCATTAATGACAGAAATATAGTAAGAACTGAGATATCTGAAAAATCTGGTGACTTTGTCATTATGAAACAATTCAGGAAAATTCTAAGCTTTTAGCCAGGAAAATAACATGTGTTGTTCCCCCTCCGCCATAACAAGTAGTACCACAGGATTTAAGGTAGATTTTAATATTCCTAATGATTAACTGACTCAAATTCTTGGTTAGAAATTAGGGATATGAAAAACTAAACAAATTGTCTTAATGAGAAAGCAGCTCATTCAAACCAACAGTGATCACTACTCTAAGTAAGAACCCATGATTTCCATTCTCCATATTTATTTTTCTTCTTTCCATTTCCATTTTCAAAACTGAAGTTTGGCCATTGGATATACACCTTCTAGATGGTTTAATTCAGTAATTTCCTGGTAGATTCTTCCTAATTCCAAAGTCTACTCACTCCTACTTCCTCCTTCACACCATTCATCAAACTGTTAACATAAAACACAGAATAGAGTATGATACCTCCCTTCTCATGAACCCCAATTATCTATAGGACCATGTCTAAACCTGTTGGCAAGCTACTCAAGATTTTTTCGAGTAGGCCCAAATCTACTTACCCAAATCCTGCCTCAACTCACACTGAGAGGGTCTATTGTTGCACAAAGTCAATGAACACTTACTCCTTATATTCCAAATGGTCAATGAAGTTTAGCTATCATAACATTTATCCTGGAAGGCAAAAGTTCTTCCATAACAATTGTCATTTATTTATTTAGTCAACCAATGTGCATTGATCATTATTATAGACACTAGGGATAGGCTAACAAAAAAATAAAAATAAAAACAGACCTAGTTCTCAATGAATTTCTCTTTTAATGGGGAAACAAACAAATAATAAATAAATAAATAAATAAATAAATAAATAAATAAAATATATACTTTGTTAGATACTGAGAGATACTAAGAAGAAAAATAAAGCAGAAAGAGAAGATACAGTATACTGGAAAGGAGGGTTTGAATATTTAGGTTGACAACTTACCGGATGATCAACCAGGGAAGATCTCAGTGTGAAGGTGATATTTGAGCCAAAAGCCAAAGAAGGTGAAAGACTGCTTCAATTGTTTTTCAAGGGAATTCCAGGGATAGGAAGGGATAGCAAAGGCAAACGCATTGCTGTGTTTTGTATTGTGGAAAGCCAGTATAACTAGTTCAGATTAAGAGGGGAAGACACTAGTAAGAAAATGAGTCCCAGATTCACATCTCTGTGAAGAGCATTTAGGGGTTTGTAGATCATATTGAGGATTTTACGCTTTTCATTGAATGATGTGGAGGACTATTGGAAGGTTTTGAGCAGAAGAATATGTCTGATTTATTTAAAAAAACAGGGTTACACTTGATGCTGAGACAAGAACAACTCCGTTTTTACTTTGAACCTTGGCAGAAAGAAAATATGTCATCCCACTACATCTAGAGACTGTATCTGGAAAACCTTTGGATGCATCCATTTTTATCTATCTACACCCTCACTAGCTTAGCCTAAGCCACCATCATGTTTTATCTAATTTAAAACAGTATCATCATAAATGGTTTTCCATCATTAGCTCTTGTCCCCACTTAATCAATTCATTTTGCAGAAATTAAGATGATCAGTTTAATATATGAGGCCCTGCAATGACTTACCTATTGATTTAGAATATAACTTAATTCCTCATGGCCTGAAATGGCATATTGAATTGCTCTATTTCACCATGTTCTCCCTCTCTAATATCATCTCTGTGGCATTCTGAGGTATTCTAGAATTCTTTCCCATCTTTAGACCTTCACACAGTTGTCCCTCAACCTAGAGACTCCCCTTCCCCTCAGTCTTTTGAAATGATAATGCCTTCACTTTGTCCTAATGAAGTTGAAATGATAGTGTGTCAGGGAGGCTTTTTCTGAACATGCTATCTAAAGTATGTCACTCTGAGGACACCTGGGTGGCTTAGTCAGTTAAACGTCTGACTCTTGATTTCAGCTCAGGTCATGATCTCAGTGTTCTTGGGATCGAACCCCATGGTGAGCTGTGTGCTGACAGAATGGAGCCTGCTTGGGATTCTTTCTCTCCCCTTCTCTTCCTCTCTCCTTTCTCAAATAAACTTAAAAAAAATTAAAGTATGTCACTCCCTACTGTTCTGTTATAAACCATTCATTCATTCATTCATTCATTCAATTGATATTTATTAAGTGCCTATGTACCAAATACTATCTTATGTACCATTCTTTTCTCTTCATTGCTTTATTCTAATCTGTGACTATATTTCATATTCAATTCCTGCCTTCCCAACTGGACCCCAAACTCCATAAATGTAGGAGCCATGTGTGTTTTGTTCACCATGGCATTTTTTTTGTGATATGTGACAAGTAATCAAAAATATTTGTAGAATACATGAATAATGTTATTCAGAATTTGTTGGTTTCTCCTTTAGGCTTCTACAGTAGAAATTAATTCATTAAAATTTCATATCTCAGGTAATTATCAATAGCTCTTTCTTCAGTAGGATGTAGCTAATCTGAGATATAAACGATTTCTTTATCATTACTGTTTCTTTCAAAAAGCCTAGCTTAGTAGTTTCATAAGTATAAACACTTCTTGAATTGAAATGATGACTGAGTAGAGCTTTGAGGTTTTCCCCAGTATCTCAACTTGACTTTATTCTGTTTTAAAAGGGTATGTATAAAATTACTAAGATTATTGGTCAGTTCCAGAAGTATAACAACAAAGCAGATGCACTTTCCATGCTTCAAGTCTAAGGGCTTCCCATTATAATTTCAAAAAGTACTGAACTATGGCCTCTAAAAGCCTATAAAATATATCCGGCTTTCTTCACCAAATTCATCTCGTAGGATAATTTTCCTCCCTCATTCACAAAGGTCCAGCCACATTGGTCTTTCTCTAATCATGAACTACGCTGAACACCTTCCCTCCTCAGGCTGGTCCACTGACCATTCCTCTACCCAGAATGCTCTTCACCCCGATCTCCACTGCACAGGCTTCTGCTTCTCCTCCAAGTTTCAGTTCAAATGTTACCTTTTCAGACAGGTCTTTGCAGAAAGCTCAGTCCTTTACTTACTCCTCACCATAGTGCTGTTTAAGTTCTCTATTATTTTTTTTTCCTTAATACCACTGAGATTATCTTATTTATTTGTAAATTCATGGTTGATGTCTCCACCATAGAATATAATGTTCAATGCAGCACAAATCTTGGTTTGTTCACTGTTACTTACCAACTTCTGTGTCTAGATCAATGCCTGGCACATAGTTGAATGTACACAACAAGTATTTGTGGAATGAATGAATTCGTGCATGCATAATGAGCATACTCCATTAGCATTTATTATAAATAGTTGGCCAATGTATAGCTCTTGAACTGTGTGTAAGCCAAAATCCACAAGACATAATTAAGAACAGGAGTAGAACAATTCTCAACTCTAATCTGGAAGTCATATAAGCGTTCCTGGATGAGATGTTACTTAAGGAAGAGTGGAGATTTCCTGAAGTAAAGGATGATGGACTCTAATCTGGGCAATTAGTTACTAGATTTGAAGAATTGGGCTTTTCTCCTCTCTAGGTCTCTAAGAACTAGCACACTTCCTGGCTCAAAGAAAATCTACAATAGATGCTTGTTGAATTGATCTGAAATTAGAACAAAAACCTGCACTAGGACATTTGCTGCTATAAACTCCGGCATCACTCAAACTATATTTAAACCATGTTTACTTATTTATAAGTATCATTTAAATAGATGAATATAAATTCTTGTCAGCTAATTTCCAGTGATTTACTGAAATGCTCTATTTCAAAATGTCAAGTGGCCATTAGCAGTAAACCTCCAAGAATTTATCTGCCATAATATTCCTACTTAAACATTGTCATTGCATTACTTCATTTTATCGGTTTATTTTAAAAAATCTTTCTGAAATCATTGAAAGTTTCTAATAGCAATTCATTTTCAATTTAAGGTGATTAAAATACATAGAGCAGAAATGGAAGGGAAACCCTCTACAGGGATACTAAACATCATTATACCTAATTGCCAGTAGGGGCTGCTAAAGCCAGGCATGTACTTGAATTCATAAGAGTGAAAGGCACAATTTTTGAAATTTGATATCTTATGCCAAATTAGGGAAATTCAGTCCATCTCAACCCTTCTGGAGAGTTAGAGAGAAGTTATTTGGCACCTCACTAAATTCATCTTGTTTCCTTTAATCAGTAACTTATTTCAATCATCTTTCTTAAGATATATTTACCTTGTCATTCCAATATGATTAATATCTCAAAGCATTACATATAAAATGACAAACACAGTCATATTTATTATCTTTCTCTTTTATGTTTATTTATATAATTTTCTTTGGTTCTATCCAAACACAGCGTGAGCCAAATAACTGTTAATTCTCCTATTTAGGTCTTTTTAAATGAGCAGATAAAGAAGGATGGAATCCTATACACTCCCATATCTGCAGTTCACACTTTTATGATTAAATTAGAGTTCTCCTGGGAGAATCTCATGTCCGTGATTATGAGCTCAAAATGTATAGGTTAGAGTATTGAGAGAAAATACCTATCCTTCTTTAAGTAGAGACTTAATTGGCAAAGAAGAATCACTGCTTCTGAGGAGTACAGATTGTGAGATAGAAAGTAATCACATATGTGTCTCTGTACTGCTATTTGTAAATTTTAAACCTTAACAACAGTGTGCTCCTCTCCTAGAATGCATACAGCTCTATCACTCAAAACTAAGTTGTACAATTGAAAGGTGAATGAAAGCTACAAAGGACTCATATAATGGCTAACATTGAGTTCCTACCATGGACCAATCACTGTTTTCAGTACTTTCCATAGTCTATGTCTAATCTCCACAACAACACTTCAAGGTAAATATTATCTTCACTTCACCATGAAAACCTGGACTTACAGTTGGGTGACCAACTTACTCAAGGTCACAATCTAATAGTATCATAGCTAAGAAGAATTCAAACTTAGATCTCTCAGACCATTATACAAAATGTTCTCTAACTTGATCTTGCATCAGAATAGTCAAGTGGGCCTGTTAAGACCCAAAACACTGGATCTTATCTCCATAGTTTCTGATCAGTTGGCCTTGGGTGGGGCCTGATGATGTGTACTTCTTTCAAGTTCAAAAGTAATGATGTTGCTGATCCCAGACCACATTTGGGGAATTATTGTCCTACATCATGCTCTTGGTTAGAATGTCAAGTCCTGGTAGTAAGATTAACTAAATACTGGTCTTATTCCAGAGTTTTGTATATAGTTAACATGAAATTTAAAATACATCAACATAACATTTATCAAAATATTTATAGATGTTATTTCTGGAATTTCAGTGAGTTTTAGCTTCGTTATACTCTTGTAAATTATTTGACTTTTAAAAATTGAGCACATATAATTTTTATTATTGGCAAATAGAAATCTGATTGCATTTTGGAAAAAAATAAAACAAACAAACAAAATCCTCAAAAGTGTGACATTTACAGAGGTGGTAGGATCTCAGCACCTTTCCTAGGGAGAATATACATACACACAGACACACATAGTATATACATACACACAATACATACACAAGTAGGAGCGTGCACATGCGCGTGCGCACGCACACACACACCCTAATCTACAAAAAAAAAAAAAGATAAAACCTTCAGTTTTCAGCCCAACCTGCTTAGTTGTCCCCAATAAATTCACTGTTTTAAATCTTACTTTCCTTATCTGTAGATTCAGAAGATTGGGCTAGAATCATAGTTAAAGGACTTTTAAAAGACTGGATAGTCTCAAAAGTTTAGTCCAGCTCTATATGCTATACTAATGTAAATCCTCCTTTCAGAATGTGAAGGAGAAAAAGGCCAAATATAAGTCACTTTTCTATGTGAGGGTCATTTAGATGAGACCAGAACAAACTGAAGGGTGTTGGACAAGGTGCTTAAAGTTGCGGGGCCACTTGGTCAAAATGCTTCCGCTACAGTTTTACATTTTTAAATGATATCATATTACATAATGATAGCACATGGCCATTTCTATTCTGCAAATTATGCCAGCTAAAGGAAATACCCTGGTATTTATGAGATGCTTAGTGCATCTGTCACCATGACCTTATGGCCCAAATCAAAGTGATCGGAGCTATTAAAATGATTTCCCTATTTGGCTGAATTTTAAAGACTATAGTTTTGAAGTCAGTGGCAGATGACCTACTAATGGTATTTAATGGTTCTCTCAACAAATTGTGAAGTACCTTAAATGACCCACTAGTTAAGTACATAAAAGGAAAATTCCAGCTTGAAACATCAAATCTTTCATTCCCTCCTGTTTTTCTTTTGGACAACAGCATTTTATTTTCCACCTTCAAGGAGGAATGGGGAGAGTAACAAAGGGAGTAAAAAGGGAATTAAAATTTCTTGAGCACTGATCTAAACATGTGATATGAACCATGGTATCTGATCTTCACAAAACCACAAAAGAAGAAAATTTTATCTTCATTTTGCAAATGAGGAAAAGGTGAAGAGAATTTACATAACTGAGGTCACATAGCCAGGGAGTACTGCTGTGAAATTTGAATGGCATCTATCTGAATCTAGAGTCCAAGTGTTTTCATGATGCTTCCCAGAAAGAGAAAAATGCTGACATTATGCCTCCATGATGTAGGTGGGTAAAAGGGACAAGATGGGACCCGGAATCTGCTAAAGCTGGGATGTAACACGTGGTGAGCCCTTTAGACATGCTCTTCGGGTTTCATGTTTGTGTTAGTTTATTTGTTTTTTACAAATGTTTTTCAGCACTTAAATAAATGAGCTCATGAACAAGTAAATCAAAGAGGATCGAGAAGTTATAAAAGCCAAGGCAAGAGATTCAATGTCCAGGCAGACTTTAAGGGGAAATAAACAAATAAAGGGTTAAACAGGAAATGCCACCTTGAGCTGAAATACAAGAAAACCATAACACAAAGAAGGCACAGATAACAGAATAAATTGCCCAAACTAGCCTTAGCTGCCTTTATTTCCTCTACCTTAGCAAACAACCTAATCATGGGCCTGGAAAGGAACAAGCAGTTGTCTGAGGAACCAAAGTCAAGGAAAGTTAGAGCAGACAAATTCCTGCCAAAGAATTTTGTCACCCTGGGAGTTGTGATAAGTCCTACAAGGCTCATGTCTGCAGAAGGGGAAAAAATGTCCCCACTCTACATAACATTAACTTCAGTATAACTTCTGGGTGATCCCTGCCTATCAGCCTCCACATAGAAAACAGGAAAAAGGCAAGAGAGAGAGACAGAGAGAGACAGAGACAGAGAGACAGAGAAGCTTGAAGAATAACTCCCATTTCTTTTCCCATCCTGGTGTGAATGTCCCTAAAATGCCCTATTATTTTTTTTTTTTTGGCCTGTTTTGATACATTGACCAAATAAATGAGCTTCCATTTTATTGTTGAATTAAATATTTTTCATTTTGTGAATATGGATCACAGCTAGAACTGTAATATAATTTCTGGTGAAGAGCATCAATTTTTTAAAATACAAGTCTTTTTGACTTATATAGCAATTTTCTAGTCTCTTCTCACTTGCAAGAAAGTTCCTTTGAAAATGGAGAATTTATTTCAGAGGACCTAAATAATCAGGAAGTAGGAACTGTTTATCCTAAGGAGGAGAGTTTAAAGAACAAAACAGGGAATCAGCATTGCAGATGGGTTTCAGATGTGTTTTTGTCATTATAGGAAGAGGTCCCTCTGAATATAAAAGGGATACTTGAAAATGAAGGTCTAAACAAACCCCAAAAGAAGTTCTTCCTATAGTGCTACACCCTGAGTGATCTGCCTCTGAGTCCACCCAAAGACAAGGCAAGAACTGGGATGTGTTTTAAGACGGGATTCATCTTCATATTTAAGAATCTGTTGATCCAGGTTTTTTTCCTGAATGAAGTCCATTTCCTTTTTTGAATCCTAACTATATTTTGATGTTTTGGTTTTTGTACTGCCTAGAGCAGTTTTAATGCATCATTTTTTTTCATACATATTTTAGTTCCATTTGACTATAAGCCTATCCATTCAACAAACATTTTATTGAGTATCACCTATGTGCCAGAAGACAAACACTGTTAAGATAGAATGAAGACTTGTATCTTACTTGATTTTGATTTTTCTTCATATGATTTATCTTCACATGATAAAAAGAAAATAACTTCTATTTCCTAGAGCTTCTGTTCGAATCAAATTAGATAATACAAGCTTATGGCCTGAAATATAGTAGTGTACAACACATTTTAACTATCATTTTTGCTAGCGGAGAGCCTACATATAATTCTAAATTATTTTCATAGTAAGATTCTGTAAGGCCTTTAAAACATGCAGATGGGTAAGTTGAGTCTGCTTTCGGTTTTCCCTCCATGACTTTCCTAGGCTGTATGGGTAAATGTAAATAACATAATTACATTTATGTAATGATCAATAATGATCATTGCTAACATGGCCTAAGGACTCCTAAATGCCAGGCAACAAGTGCCTCTGCATGTGGTTTTTTCATTTGACACTAACAACAGGCCAATATAAAGTACAGATGGTCCCTGACTTACAAGGGCTTGACTTAATAATTTTTCCACTTTCTGATGGTGAGAAAGCATTCAGTAGAAACCATACTTGAAATTTTGAATTTGGATCTTCTCCAGAGACAGTGACCACGAGGGGTAAAGTGCCAACACACTTATAACCATTCTGTACCCACACAACCACTCTGGTTTTCACTTTCAGTACAGCATTTGAAAAACTGAATGAGAAAGTCAACATTTTATTATACAATAGGCTTTGTGCTAGACGATAGTGCCCCAAACTGTGGGCTAATGTAAGTATTCTGAGGATGTTTAAGGTAGGTTAGGTTAGGCAACGATGGTCAGTGTATTAAGTACATTAAATGTATTTTCAACTTAGTGATATTTTCAACCTAATACGGGTTTATCAGGATGCACCCCCATGGCATCTCCATCCCGTGAGGGAGATCTGTATTATTAATATCTCCATAAAAACAAAAATAAACTGTAACTTATGGAAATTTTCTAACTTGCCTATAGTCTTACAGCTAAAAAGCAAAACTAGGAGATGTGACCTCATGGTAAATACACTTACTACATCATCTTTTACAACAGTGAAACAAAATTCTGCCTGTCCCACAGAAATACTCTAGGTCTAAATCTCCTTTCACTGATTGCTCCTTAATGAAGTGAAGTCACCACTCTAAATTCACCAACTGTATACAAATCGATAAATACCTATTTTTAAATGTCTAAACGTGTATGGGTTGGCTAGTATGCATGAGTGCACATATGTGTTCCCCACAGGGAGCTGCAGTGTGGGAACTGACATGGATGTGGGAACTGACCTTAATGGACAAGATGACTTTACAAGGCATAGCTAATCATTCTACTGAGAAAATACTTTTTCATTCATTCTCCAGTTGCTCTTTTCTTTTTCAACTTCATGGAAGACAACTGTAAGTAGTCTCAAAAATGCAATTTACAATTTAAAAAAAATTCACTTTCTAAATAAGTCTCACATGTACAGGTCTCACTTGTTAGATTTCAGTCACTTGTTAGAAAGCAGTTGATAAGTTGAGGACACACAGAAGAACACGGGATATCACAAATAGCCAAGGACCTAATTTTCTCAACTGGCGACTAAGGCTGTGTGGGGAGAGAAGGCGAATGTTCCTTGAAATGAGAAGCCTGTAAACATGATTTCTAAATAGAAATTATTCTTTTAGGTTCAGCTGCCATTGGAAAAATAGGCCCTATTCTAACAATACATCCGCAGAGGCCTTAAAGTTAATTACAGCCTTATATTTACTCTGGCTCTATTATACAGATGAAAAGAAGATGGTTTAATCACTGAGGAGGTTTTAACGTGCATTTATCTCATTTTCTTCTTGCTGTGGGGAAAAAACATACATTTGTATTTTATAAAAATAATGAACTATTTCATCTACTCTTCAATTATATGGCATACATTAAATGAATCCAAGTTATTATAGTCACCTAATATATGCAGTAAAGCAGTTTTTTGTTTCTCTAATGTGTAACATACCTAAGACTTCTCCATTCTGAAATGGTTAATTTCAAAGTTTCCCAAGGTCTCTCCTCTGAGCCCCATTACCAACATATGATTGTCACTGCAACATGGCTTTACTGACACATTGGTGTTAAAAGGCAGTGACAGAGCCAACAGAAGAGAACCGAAGCCATTTATATATACTGTAGAACTACTCTGACAATCCAAAGGAACACGCCATCTGCATTCTGTGTTGCTGCAACCTACTGAACTGTGGGTTTGCAATTTCAGAATTCAGAATGTCATGCCTGGCTCCACTTTAGGGAGCTCCCACAGCTGCTACTTTTGCTTCCCTGCCTTCAGAATTCTGATGCTGAAGTTAATATGTGAGGACATCCTTGTGTAGTGATGGAGACATGGCAGTAGGGCATGCTAGAGTACCATATATTTTTATGTATTTATTTATTCAAGCTGTGTGGCCTTTTCTTCCCCCCTTTCCCTTTGCAACTTATCAACCTGAGCCCTCAGATGCTCACACCCACACAATGATCTCAGCAGGCAAGAAGCAAAAGCAAAAGCAAATGCACTTTAGGAAAGAACAGGAAACCGACACTGAAATGGCCATTACTGGGCATTTCAATTTTACCTGTGGTTTCAGCTTCTGCTCAAAGTGCATGCAATGAATGTGGCCTGATTACCTTAATTCAGTGATATCGGCAATAATCACAATGACAGGCAGTGCCTAAGAGATTGCCCTTGACAGCAGAGTCACAGAAATGGAGATATGGAAAATTTCCGTTGAGCACAACACACAAAAGGAATAATGGAGAGATGCTCAGGGATCCATTTCCTGGTAGAAGGGTAGATGGTGACAGAGCTGAATTCACTTTGTGATTAACAGTAGGGTTGATGAGTGGATCTTTCACTGGTATCTTCTAGCATTTTCATTCTCAATTCTATGGGAGGATAAAGGAAGAGCTGAGATATAAAACGACCACAGAGACAGTTTACTGCTGATTTGGCTTAGCATGGGAAAAAGAAACTTCTAAAAAATGAGTAAGAATCAAATACGAAAATAAAATCAACTGATTTTAAAGGCAAAATACCAAGGACTGTTCCTGGAATAAGAATCATGAGCCAAGGGAAAGGATCCTTTCAGGTTACATTGTTGACCACTAAGAGGAAGGAGATTTTCTGCCCTTGATGACCATGCCATTTTAAATTAAGGAAGCCTAGGGATGACTGGGTGCCTCAGTCGGTTAAACCTCTGACTTCCACTCAGGTCATGATTTCAAGGTTTGTGGGTTCGAGGCCCGCATCACACTCTGTGCGGACAATTCAGAGCCTGGAGCCTGCTTTGGATTCTGTGTCCCCATCTCTCTCTGCTCCTCCCCCACTTGCACTCTCTCTTTCTCTCTCAAAAATAATAAACACTATTTTTTTTTTTAATTAGGGAAATCTACTGAGCTAAGGGGTTTATAGATGAGATAAAAGTCAAGGGTTAAAGATATCCCAAGTCATTGACATAATGGGAAGAATGGCCTAAAAAAATCACCAATGGATCATGAGAAGACAGATATAAGAAGACATTGATAGTAAGGAGTGTGAAGAAGAAAGGGGGAGGGGATGCATCACCAGATGGCACTCTTTGTTTTAATTGATTAATTTACTGTGGCATTCTCAGAAAGGCATCATTTGCCACAATGAAGCACAACAATTTATAGGCTGCTTTACCTCTGGCCTACACAGGTATGACACATCAGAATTCAGAGTGTGATTAGCACATCAGAATTCAGAGTGGATGAAATCCATTTGTTCCAGGCTTTGCTTCATTGCAATATCTCAAAAAATTCTTAAAAAAACTTTTAAAAGATAGGAAACTATTAGCTGAGATTAACTAACTCCACTTAACCTGATACCCCTACAGAATTGACTAGAGTTAACTTAAATAATACACGCAGGAGTGTACATGTGTGTGAGTAGGTGTAAATGTGGAGATATACTTGTAGCTATGTGTATTCATAGACATATACATAAATATATGTGAAGGTGTGTGTATATCCATCTCTAACAGAAAATAATACACAGTGAGAGGTTCTCCAATGTACCTCTGA
Organism: Panthera uncia; assembly: GCF_023721935.1. NCBI lineage: Eukaryota > Metazoa > Chordata > Mammalia > Carnivora > Felidae > Panthera > Panthera uncia. The sequence continues at coordinate 96,030,818 of NW_026057577.1, forward strand.
TCCCTTCACAGAAAGAAATGAAGAGACACCTAGTTGTGACTCAGGATCCAATCTTATCTTCCGTTTCATTGATTGCCTTTAGTCTGCATCATTTGCTGCAGGGTCTTGGTCCTAATACTGCAACTCCTTGTCTGTGACTCTCTACTGGAATGGCCATTTATTTGTATCAGATTTGATATGTCAACTAGAGTTTGGGCAATTCCTCCATCTGTGATTTTCCACAATTCATTCATTCATTCATTCCTTCACTCAGCAAGTATTTATGAAGCATGCAATAGGTGACAGGCACTGTTCTATCAGGCCCTATGGGCGGAGCAGTGATTAAGAGATAAAAACAGAAACAAAAACAAAATACAACCCCCCACCAAAACAAACAAACAAACAAACAAAACAGAACTGTGCCCTTATGGAGTTTATATTCCTGTGGTATTTTTACAAGTAAAAAGCATGAAGCCTGATAAAGGGGTACAGGGGGTGAGTGGCAAGGGGATCCCATGCAGTTTTTCAGTTTTAAGGAGTAGGCAGGTCTGTACCCAGGGATGGTCTGTTCACTTCAGCTGTGCCCTCTATTTGTTAGGCTCTTTGTCTTTCTCTGTTTTTCCCTCCTCTTTGCTTGGGAACAGGAGGTATCGTATAGCTTGTGCAATACTAATAGGAAGGGTCCATTTTTAAGTTTATTAGTACTTGAAAAAACATCATCCCCACTCTGCCGGTTACTGACTTTGTAACAGTTCTCTAAACAGTTCTGCATTACTCTTAAATGTTCCTTTCAATAGCATATTCATCCTGTGAGGACCTTCATCTGAGCTAAACTTAATCTCAATTCTGTGAAGATCTCAAAAATCTGCTAACAGAAAATTACGGCATCATATGCTGGTCACCTTACACGTTACCACTTGTCAAAGAATGAGACATAGAAAGCCAAATTAATGGAGAAAAATGGTCATGTTCTTTAACTACCTATGAAATTATTGGGGCAGACTGGTTAAAAATAAGTTAACAACCATATGGTACCATCTTACCTATTAATTTTGCAAAAATTATAAAATTGTGATGTAATCTGATGTGGCTCAGCTTGTAGTTGAATTACAACGGTACCTAAATTACGGGTGGTAGTGTAAAATCATAAAAGCCATTTGATCATTCTCTTTCACACATTAATCCATTTCTGGAAACTCATTCTAAATACATATGCAGTTGTTTATTGAATATTATCTATTTTAGTACAAAATGACAATGGTCTAATTACTTACTATGCAATGAATGGTTAAGTAAAATTTCATACATCAATTCAGTGTGTGGCATTTGGTGATTAAAAAGGAAATCGTTGAGGGTATATAAGTCTGATGGATAATTGGAAAAAAGGATGCAAAAGTATAACTATTCTATGTAAAGATGTACCCACATGGATGAGATGAGACCTAAAATAAAAATGGAAAACTAAAAATTTGATTTGGCAAGATGGGTAATATACAAATGTATATGTTATTAATGTATATTAATATTATACATATAATGTACATAATAATAATTTATGTACCAAAATAATTTCAGGTACTAAAATATTATTATTGCTCTAATATTATCACTACTATTAAAAATATAATTTTAGTGCTTGATGCAAGAAAATTATTGACCAAGCCTATGAAATTGTATTAGATGGCAAATGTCCCACTTTTTGCTAAGTGTGTCATGTCATCTTTAAGATGACATCTATCTCATCTTATGTAAAGATTCCAGGGCTTCTAACTATATTAAATCACATATTAAACATATTTTCTCATTTCTCCAAATTCAAGATTTTAATTCTCTTTAATGCCCTATTTTAATTGGAATGTTGCTAAATCCGTTGACAGTCTTACCAACCATTTTAACAGCCTTTTAATTTGTCGTCTAGAAAATTATAACTCTTCATTAACTTTGGGAGACACAGCATTGCAGTTGTGATATATCATTCCTCATTTTATTAACAATCTACTTAATGAAATTCAGGCTTCGAGCAGATGATGGTGATAATGTAAGCACTTGCCCTGGATTTTTTTTTTTCCTTTAACAAAATTAAGAATTTACTGATAAGCATAATAGGAGAACAAACATTCAATTCCTCAGGAGTGCAAGAAGTAAAATCCTAAAGACAGAGATTTTTGAGTCCTCATATGTATAATTAATATCCACAAATTGTTTTCTAAAATGTTCAATGTCTTTACAACGCCCTTTGCCACTGTAAGGTAATACTGAAAGGTTATGTCAGTCCCTCAATATTTATAAACATAAGTCACTTGGCTCAAAAATGGGGGATGACATAATCTGGTAGAGGATCTTAGTGAGCATGAAAATGACAATGAGGGCAGAAAGAAAGTGGAGAAGAAAGGACATTCCTTTGAGGATAAGTCTGGAGGTCTTTACTCTGAATAGCATTCACCTGCCATTGTACATTTAAATATAGTTGTAGTTCTCACTCAACAGATTTCACAAACTGTGGTATTAGTAACGTGAAATTAAAGACTAGATGTATTCAAAGATCTAACAAGTCAAGTGAAGAGCTGGGACTGAGTCCGGTCAGAAGCAGAGATAGACAGGGAGAGTGATCTGAGAGGGATCTTATCTTAACGATCAATGGTCCCTTCCTTGGCCTCATTTTAGGAGAAAACGGAGGCTTACACAGGGTAAGTGACATGTCAAGGTGACAAAGTAAATTAGTGTCAGAGTCCAAGTTAGGGTCAAGGCTTCATGAGGACAGTGTTGGCCTCTCACCAGGGTCCTGTCCGGTAGCATATATGCTCATGGCTTAGCTGCTGAACCCTCTACAAATGTCATGCTTTATCCTGCATCACCTTGGCAGCGTCATCCAAAAACTAGAGATGGTTATGAAAGATAGTTTCAGAGGGAAAAAGCATCTCTCATGAGTTTTTTTTTTTTTTTCCTTTTGTTCAGGTTTATGTAGCAAACATTGTAACACACTGAGATTAATTTTCACATAAGACCTATTTTTCCCATGGGAATCAGATATCATTTCATTTTTTGTTCCTTTCTCATATCATGACACTGCCCTCCCTAGGGATGATTTGTTGTATAGGTGGAAAGCTGCCCACAGACACATTCAAAATGAGACAGAAAAATCGAGCAAGTCTTGCCTTTGTCTCTTGACTCCATCTTTTCTGTTCTGGGCATTTGTGTATTTTGGACCGAAATTCAGGAGCTCCTTTTGAAATAAGTCTAAACAATACCTTACAGTTAAGGTAAATGGAGACTAATAGTACAGCAGATTACTAGATGGCCTACGGTATTTATTGTTCATTGTTCTAATAGTCATTTGATTAAAATACACCACAACCAGTCCCAACCAAATCACTTAACTCTATGCACAAACTCTTTAAATAATTTAATGCACATTTAGCATACGTGATTTTTGTATATGTTCATGAACATAAATATATAAACTTATTTATGTATTTATAAATTTATAATTTTTATTATTTTAATATATGCACTTTGTTCTGTGATTTATATAACATACATATTTAATATGTGTATATTTATGCACATATGCATATGTATATAACTACATACATGTGTATGGTCAAGTGAAAAAATTAAGAGTATATTCATGCTACCATTTCAATTATTGTAGGATTTAGTAATTATGATGCCATTGCAAAAAACGTGAAGTCTAAGAGGTAGTCATTTGACCTTTTAATCCCCTTTAATTGGACTTTAGAGAAATGAGACATAGGATCCCTACAATCATAACGTTTAAAATTGGTTTAACAAAACATCATTGTAACAATATGGTACACTATATAGCATATGATGTTGGGATAAGATTTGTAAGGGGAATTTTATTTTAAGAAGTATTTGATTTCTGATGCATGCCTAAAACATTTAAAATTGTATTAAATTACAGTTTGTTATTTTTTCTCTTGACATTAGCATAATTTACAAGACTCACAAACTTATTCTGGGGACATTAGTGTCATGCACAAAAATTTATGTAGAATGATGGTTAGTGAAGCACCATAATAACCAAAAATACACAAAAACTAAAATTCTACTGGAAAAAAAAAGATTCAGAGGAAAGGATAGTGTGGATATATCCCCGTGACAATGACATACAGTTAATGAAATCTTATTCCAGAAGAATATTTCAAGAAAAAAAGAAAACATTCATGATGTGATAAGTAAAAAGAACAGAGTACTAAAAGTACACATAATTCCAATTTTGAAAACACATTACATATATGCACAAGGAGTTGAAAGGCCAGAAAATAAACACACTAAAATGATAATAACAACTGCTGTCCAGACATAAGATGATACGTTGTTATAATTTTCTTCTTTATATATTTGTCATTCTCAAATTCTTTACAATAGAAATGAATTGTTTTTATAATAAAAAAGAATGCAATCCAAGTAATTTAAAAAGGCTCTTAAAGGCTGACTCCCAAATTATCCAAAAGCCCAAGTAGCAGCCTGAGCCCTATTCCCCTTCTAAATGAAGCTTGATTATATCACTGTATTCAAAAGTCCAGGGTTCCCCAAAGGCTGGGCCAAACCAGGCACTAATGAATTTGCTATTTTCTAAAAATATAGTGAAATGAAGACAGACTCTAGTAGTGAGCACTGTATGTTAAATACTCTAATCATTAACAATACAATTAATTCAATTAAAAGGATACTTAATAAAATAAGAATAAATGGGGTTTAAACTAAGTCCCTCTCTGTCTAAGGTTCATTCAGGTCTCAGCGTAACAATTATTTACATTTAGTTTAAACTAATTTACTGTTATTATCATTTTTATTAATGTCATCAATTTCTCTGATTCACTTTCACACATTCAAGGGGAATCAACAACACTAATTTTCCAGCCTATAATTTGTAAGTAACAACCAAGCCTGGTGTACATCTCTCATATGAATTTAATTTTTTTCTTTTTTTAGTTGTTTTGAGTTCAGTCCTGATCAAATGAAATTCAGAATGCTATTTATTTTTTTCCTAAAACACAAAACCTCCTACTCAAGGGTCACTGCAACTGTATCAAAGGAGAAACTAATTAATGTGTTTATTAAGTTTACTCGGAAATAAACACATGTATGCAAAAGTGAAAATGCTTCTTTCTCTTTTTCTTTTTTTCAAACAAGTGCCAGGTGATAGCAACTATATACACAAACACTGCATACTCTAAGGAGGACTTTCTACAAATATTTTTAAAGGCTCCTTTTGGCTCTGAATAAAGTAATATACTGGGACTGCCACAGGAGCATGAGTCGGGCTGTGAGAAGCCATAATCCGAGTATGCTAAGAAAATGTAAGCAAAAAATTGCAAATAAAACTGCTTATATTCATGTAACTTGTTTGGCGACAGCCATATAGCATAAGGAAAGCTGCTATAACTCATAACAGCATCTTGTAATAAAACAGCTCTATGCATCCCTCTCAAACTGTTCAGTGCTCAGAACTCATCAGATGGCTGAGTAAGCATTACACTTTGGGACAGTAAATCTGTTTCCAATATGGTGTACATTCACAGATAGGCGCTTTAGTATTCATCCTAAGACACTTCCAGCTAAGTACTCATAAAGAAAGGGTAATCATATATTTAAATATCGGGATGCTATTTTCTCTGTCTATTTTAGTAATCTAGTTCACACTAGAGCAAACCTAAATGGATCTTAGGAAACCTTTAGCAAACTCAACCCTGACTCACAGCATAGAATCTCTACCTATAATGGTCTCCAGGAAACCTTCCCTTCTGCTCCCATAATATTCTGTGCTTCTGTGTGCCATGGTAGTTTCTGTGTGCTACTAGCATTATATGGCTGTTTTATCTCTGTGGATTTCCTGAGTGCATGAACTGTACCTTTTCCATGTCTGTATTTCTAGCTCCTAAACAAAACCAGAGACAAAGCCAGACATAGGTAAGGGTTTGATGATTGACTCAGTGATTCCCCATGGTTTAAAGTGACTAGTCTGGTTTGAGGTCCTGAATCCTTTCCACAGTCCGAAGGTTTGCATAGCAGTCAGAATAAAGCAAACAGCACATGAGGTTTTCAAGCTGTTCACAGATGTTCATTTTTCTGAGGGATACATCCTGGTTTGAGCTTTGGAAGAGACTGCTTCTCTTCTGCTATCAGAGATAGGGAGAGTGGCTGTCTTACGTGCCTCAGGTAAGAGACACAAAATGGGAAACTTATTAGGGGAGACAGGAACATTCGCTCAGAAAACTAATTTTTTAATTTAAACCTCCTCCCATACAGATAAAGATTTAAGCCCTACACAGTTAGATCCTTTAGAACTCCAGGCAATTCTAAAGGTAAATTTATTGAGTGGTTAGGTCGATGTCAGATGAGCGTGAGCTCTGTTTAAGCAGGAACGTACACACCTCCCTGCCCCCACTCTCACCTCCATGGTGAGATTTTACTTACCCTTGATTTTACTTTTTTTACCCAAGACTTACCCTTGATTTTACTTTTGCATGTCTGCTCCCAGGTTGGGAACTGAGAACACTGTGATCTCAACGTTAAGTCTACTCCATGGAAGATTTCTGTCTTAGAAAAGGAACACTGCAGGCAGAGCCTCCTGATGGCATATTTACATGTGGGACTCTGGGAGATGTGGGCCACAGAAAATGCTGCTTTACCATCCAGTGGAAACTGGAATTCAAAGGGGAAGGCATTAACCTTGGATGCACAGAGAATGGCTCCAGTGAAGTGTGAGGAGAGAGGAGACTGGGTGTGCCCTGGTACCTGGAAGATCTCACGGTTTGGAAACTCCTGGGCTCAGTCTCCTGGGCTGGACCATCCCCCAGGAGCTCCCTGTTAACAAATGAATGTGTGTGAGCACATGGCATTGTGAAAGAGAGTTGTGGAGTTTACAAAGTAATTTGTCATAGGTATTTCAGCCACCATGACAGTTTGGTGGTAACAAATACTGCTTACAAAAATTTTCCTCATTATAAACTTCACCCCACAAATCAAACTTTGGAGTAGGTACTAGAATGCGGACTGTACCCAAGAGTGTACTTCATCCCAGGGGGTCTTGTCTAAGACCTGCCCAGAATCACATGGCTCATCTGTCCAGCAAAGGCTTGAAGCCGTGTCTCCCTGCTTCAAGTTCTGTCCTGAATTGCTGAGCGGTTGGAAAATCTGAGTTGCTGAAAATCTGTGTGAGGGAACAAGGGAAGCAGGAGGCAGGAGGTGAAGAGATGGGTACTTGGCTTTCTCCAGAGGCAGGGAATCTGACTTACCCTGATTCACCCTATCTATTCACACAGGTAACAGCAGGAGAGAAACACAGGGATGAAGAACTTGAGGTAAGGATGGGTGAGGACTTATCAAGGAGGCTGCAGCAGTCAGAGAATGGTCCCGCCCATCACTTAACAGGGGTGAAGAGGTGAGAGCTATCTCCTCTGGGTTCAGAAAAAGGAAAGAAAATAGTAAAAGAGAAAAAAAAAGTGAGGAAGTGAGGAGAGCTAAAACCACGGTTTTGGTGTTTAAATAATACTTGCATGAATACTGCAGAGCAAAGGACAGAGTTTCCACCTCATGTCTTCTACTTTATCCTTGGTAAATATAAACAGACGCTTTGCTCAGTGTAAACTCAACTTCGTGACTTTAGGGGAAAGAACAATGAACTTAACCAGCAGCTGATTTAGCTGGATGTATTCTGAACCAGAATCCTAACTCTAAACCTAGAAGCTTATGTGACCTTGGTGACCTCAGAGGCTCTCTAAGCCTGAGTTTCTTTATCTGTTAAATGAGTGGTTTGAAACAGATGGTCCCTAGAGGTCTGTCTGGTTCTGATATTCTATGTTCACAGCACTTTTGAGAGACTTACCATACCCTCATCATCTATGGTTTCCAGAGAAATAGCATCTGTCACATCAATGACACAGCATTTGTATCCCTCCCTTTATTTTTCTTCTGCTAAGGTGTTTTAATCCTGACAGTATAATAGAATAAATCACAGCCATCAGAGATGGGAGTGACACTGGCCACACACATTCGAGATAAACAGTCAAAAATCACTCACCCATGTCTTCCCCTTTGCCCACAGCCTCTGCTGTCTGACAACACTAAGGTTGAACTATGATTTCCATCTGGCTGCTCACATCTGAACACCAAAATAACCCTCTGCATTGTCTTAATAGCTGTAATGATACTCTGCTTTCCAGCAGCCTGTCCAGACCATCTCAATATTTGGATTTGATTTCTTCCCTCCAGCAAGTGTTGAAGGAAGTATGGTTGTTATAGAGTCAATCAACAAACATTACTTAGCACCTACAAATAGCAGCACTAAAGGTAGACTGCTTAGGTTTGATTTTCTTTCCACCACTTATGTACAAGCTGACTGCCCATGGGAAGGGTAACTAACCCTTCAAAACCTTGACTGTCCTTAAGCATAGTGATGACTTTTATTTATGAACCTCATAGGTATGAGACACATAGTAATCGTTCAGTAACTTTAGCGATTAACATTACTGTTACAAGTCCTTTGTCTCTATCTTAGACAAGACAAGGACATTATTACAGTGGTACAGAACTGCAGAAACAGATGAAGGTGATAAAGAGCTTCAAAAAGACAGAGTTCTCAGAATAATTGGCCTGGGGGCTAATAAGTCACATCAATGGATGATTTTCAAAATGAACTCTTACCCCTTCTTTGCTTTGTTTTCACAATATTTAACTTTGGCTGGCATTCCTGCTTCTATCTGGGAAAGCTATCTGTGAATGAGAAGCTATGATAGTCCATACAAATAGCGATAGGTATGTTTGTGTAAGACAGAGGGTATTTTGGTCTTGAAAAAAAAAATATTTTTCCCTCTTAAGAAAAAAGGACTGTGACACACCTGAATTAAACCACCTTTAAAAAGCCAAGGAATCACTGTCCATTAAGGATGACTGAAGAGCAAGAAGTCAATAATACTCACTGTGCCTTCCAAGGGAAGTGGCATGGGGTAGGAAGCTAGTGGAGGGTACATGGTCTAAGATAATGGAGAAAAGGATTGGACCCACTGTTCTGGTCGGAAAAGCAAGACTTAAGGATAAGGGCCATGATCTGACTGAAACGTGCTTTCTTCGTGCTCCGCAAGACATCCATTGCTCATATCTGTAACTCTCAGCAAATTCAGTTCAAGGAGTGAGCTTATTGCCTTCAGTGTATAAATGAACTCAGAGACTCCAAGTTTCTGTCAGACACACTTGAACCACCTCTAGGAAGTGGAAGGCTGTTTCCCCTTAAAGTATTCCTGGAGGGCTTTTACCTGTTCTTCCTGCTTACACTCTTCCTTAGGATTTGTTTCTGAGAAGTCAGGGACTTCTTTGTACCTTAGTAACATTCTACTGCTCTCCAGCTGAAAAATCCTCAAATGAATTCCCACTGTCCCCTTAGCTCTGATTATCATGATCTTTGTATTTCAGTCTTTCCATTTTTAAAATGGGGTGATAGTGAATTGATACATCTAAGGTCACTGAAGAATACCCAGTGTTTCAAAAGTATGCAATGAGGGGTGCCTGGGTGGCTCAGTTGGTTAAGTGTCTACTTTTGGCTCAGGTCATGATCTCACAGTTTGTGGGTTCACACCCCACATCGGGTTCTGTGCTGATGGCTTGGAGCCTGGAGCCTGCTTCAGATTTTGTATCTTCCACTCTCTCTCCCTCTGCCCCTCCCCTACTCATGCTCGCTCAGTCTCTCTCTCTCTCTCTCTCTCTCTCTCAAAAATAAACATTAAAAAAGTATGCAATGAGAAGTATTATCATTTAAAAAAAAACAACAAAACTCTATGAAAGAAGATTCCTTCTGTTCATTTCATCTCTGACCCAGCCCTTTATAAAATATGCTGAATCCCTGCCTTAGCATGCTGAATCCTTCTAATTCTGTTAAAGACTAAAAGCAAGTAGCTTACAGTATTAAGCTACTACATAATTAAACATTCTATGACAAATCATTTTCTTAAGATGTAAACTGAGGTTGAACAAAAGCAAGTTGTTCACACAGATATTAATTCTAGTTCTTACAGCTTTGAGATCAAGCCATTTGAGTTTCCTGGAAAGGGTTAATAAAAGACTTTATAAAGGTCTCTGAAATCTGAAGCTGAAATTACAGCATGTGCTATTATTACTGTTTTTGTTAGTCACCCAGAAAACAAGTAAGATATGTGCTTAGAGGATATAAAAAAGAAACAAAATGCATGTTGGCTTTCACTCAGAGTTTGGCTAAAAATACATTCTGACATGCAGTGCACAGGCATGTCCTAGAAAGCTCTCATGGTACCGGGGGCTGCCAAGAGGCAGCTCTGGCTTTGTTTGGCAACAAAGATCACTTGATCATGCAGAGAGAGTAGGGGGTCTAGCAAAGTCAGCTTTGAGTATAAAAACTTGCCTTCCAGTGCTCCTTCCCAATCTACTGTAGCCAAACTGAAATAACACAGATGCCCTATGAGGAGGTGGAAAGGGGGTAGGAAAGGGTGTGGGAGAAATTTTGGACCAGATATGATCCCTCCAGATTCTAGTGTATGATGGGAACCTCTGATCAACAAACATGTATTAAATGTCTCTGTGAATGGCACTGTAGCTGGTACAAAAGGGGAAGGAAAGATGAATGAGGCACTGTGTTCATCCTCGAGGAACTTAAAGGGCATATTTACAGCTTGCTATTCTGCACAGAGATCTAATGTGATGGCTTCCAAGGGGGAGAAACCAATATCATGTTTCCTAGGCATGTAGTGAGAAATTGCACATGAACTAAAAGCAACAACAACAAAAACAACCAACCATGGAACTCTATATTTTTGCAACTTTCAGAGAAATCTAAAAGTATTCTAAAATTAAAAGTTTATTAATTAAAAAAAAAACTAACCAGCCAAACAGAAATCATAATGTTTCTTATGTAAAACAAAATAAAAAGCAAATCACAAACATTCTAAAATTTAGTAAATTTAGTAAATCTGTAATGCAAGCTCAGCACCTTCTTGTTAAATCAACCATTTCCCAGTGAAGATGTCCTATGCTGGCAGTTTTGGGAGCTACATCTCCCAGATAGACAGTCTTGATTTGGCCTACATAGTGTACCTCAAAATTATTTAGCTGCCAAAGGTCTTAACACACTTTGCCCTGAGAGCAAAGGCTGAGAAGAATTCTTGTGAATACACTGTATTTAGGAAGTGATTCAAAAGAGAAGTAAGGGACGGGGTGAAAACAGGACAGGAGGGAGAGCCAATATAAGGAAGAGTGATAGACTTGTCCACCGCTGTGGGTACCTGGTATTGATGGTGCTGGAACCTTCCAAGGAGCCTTCGGCTGTGTTTCTCAGGATGAAGGAGAGAAGCATATATCATCAGCTTCCTATCCATTGACTTCTGAACCCACTGATCAAGGTGGCTCTATGGGTGCTAATTCTGGGATTGCTTATATTTGACTGTCTTCATCCTCAAGGGCATTCAGCAACTTACTGTCAGAAAATTCCAGGGTGAGGAAAAAAGCCAGCATGCTATGTAGAGCTTACTTAACATGCTCCAAGAGTACATTACAACATTTAAAACCTGAGGATTTTATGGAGAAAAAGATCCAGATTTCTCATTTTCTTGAAAAGTTGTGACATCTAGAACACTAGACTTGAATTCTCCAAAAGCACCAAACTTCCACAGCTGAAAGGCACTGCCTGAACACACACAATCCAAATTGGGACAGTATCCCCCATGATACACAGTTGAAAACACAGCTTGCTTCATTCCTTAACCTTACTGGTGTTCTCTTATGAATGTTGGACTTTTCACACTTACTTGAACTATTCCTAGACTTAACAAATATTCACAGTGAAAAGCAAGTAGGGACCCCCCATTAACATGGTCTTTCCTCACTGGCTTCACTTTCAAAATAAACATACTTTGATGGTGTTTCTTCCAATAGGCTTCAAATCACCATTACTGCTTTGATGGTGAAGATGTTAGATCCATTGATATAATTAATTGATTACGTGCTACATGCCAAGCCAGATGCTCGAATTAAATCCTCACTTTTAATGTTTAACCAAATGTCAGATAAGAAGTAGGAAGGCTAGGGGCACCTGGGTGGCTCAGCTGATTAAGTGTCCGACTTCGGCTCATGTTATGATCTCAATGTTTGTGAGTTCGAGCCCCACATCAGGCTCTGTGCTGACAGCTCAGAACCTGGAGCCTGCTTTGGATTCTGTGTCTCCCTCTCTCTCTGCCTCTTCCCCACTCATGTTCTCTCTCTGTCTCTCAAAAATAAATAAATGTTAAAAAAATTAAAAAAAAAAAAGAAGTAGGAAGGCTAAAAGAATTGGTCCACTTGCTTCTTCTGACTCAGAACAAAGAGGTGGATGCTGGCAACCGAGGATGTGCAATACTTGGGACACAGTGAGCAGATGCCTGCTCATTCCTGGTTTGGAAATCCTGTGTAATGAGCTCCTCATTACATGGCATTTACTAAGCAAAACCCTCTAAGAATTAGGAAGCTTGACTGAAACTAGAATTATGGGCTTTTGAGTAAAAAGTGAGATTCCAAGTCACTATGCTAAGCATGAGTCCCTGTATGTTTGAAATGCGATCAGTTACCAAGGAAATGGTTATACTCTATATAGAGTTTGTCCAGTTACACTCAATCCCTTGAGATGTTTATATAAAAATATTGATACCCGAGTACAACCCCCCAGTGATTCATATTTAATTAGTCCTGGGAAGGGCTTTAGCATGGGAACTTTTCAGAACTCCCCAGAAGCATCTAATGAGGTTCCCCTGATTCAGAGACAGAAATGGCAGGGTGCTGTGGCCACATTCACTGTCCCCTCACTGCTCAGCTAAGACAACTCAGCACTTTGCTGTAGGCTCCCTGCTGTTCAGTCTCTGGGTTTGTGAAGCAGAAAGTGTTAAGTGGGTCATCTCCAGGCAGGGCTTTTGCATCACATACAAATGGGGGTCAGAATATAAACATTCACCGAATTGTCACTGTAAACTAAGAAGAACTTGAACCCAAGGCTGTCAGGTGAACAGAGGTATTTTTAAAGTTGGTAGTGTCACCTGAATTTGCAGTCATTTTGAGAAGACTTTGTTTTGGCTATGGATATTCATCCTGAAGTTGACTGGATTTTTTTTTTTTTTGAGGACATTAGAAGTAGTATTTCTCCTTTCTATCAATGTTCCAGCAAACAGATCCATAGAAATATATTTAATCCACTGGAATTACTCTCTAAATAAATTCAACATTTTAGTTCAAAGTGCTACAAGTAAATTCTGTGCTTTAATTCCCATACGTGAAATGGACTTTAACTGTACAAGGACGAACTGAGAAACATGTATTATACAGTCAAGGTGGCTGTAGACGTGGAGGGATTTAAAAGGAAGTGTTTCAAACTATTTTTAAAATAAAATGCATCCCACTGGGATAGCAACTGCCCAATGCCTACTATTCATAAATCAGGGTGAACAAAGAGAAGCTTCACATTTTGTGGCTCTGGCCAAAGAAAAAGACCTAAAAAGGAAGGAGGATAACAGGTTCAGCTGGGAATACAACAGAGCCCATCTGATTTGTTCTCTTTTTTTTTTTTTTTTTTTTCTTATTCCCAAAAAGACCATTCTATCTTGGAAAAAAATGCATTAAAGATAATGCTCATTGTAATGTTGGGAAAATACTCCAAATATTATAAAAGACTGTTGGACATTATTAAATAAGTCTGTGTTGCACTTATTTTTAATATCTATGTGCACACTCAGTATTTGTTCTGATGGCTCCCAGCAGAGATTTATTACTAAAGTAGATCTGACTTGAGGTTGAGTGGAAAGGAAAGCAGTCAGTGCAGGAGGAATATTGAGTATCTTGGTACAAGGGAGTTTGGCTGCAGCAGAGAGAGAGAAAGAGGGCTTGTGAGATATGCATGCCAATTAAGGTGCTCAAGAAATGAACACAAATTCATTTTGGGTACACACCAGCCTCCTCCTCTTCATACGTCCCTGGGGATGCTTCTGGAATTGCCAGAGCTGAAAATTAAATTATAAACCTAAAACATGACACTGAAAATGTAATGTCTCCTTTGATAATATCAGTGGGATGATTCATCAGTGGGTGGGGCAGCACCACTCCCAGACCCAGACTGTAAGGCATAGTGAGTCCGACTTTGGCAATTACTCCATTTCTCCCAGCAGTTTCTCTAAAGCTTCCAGTTGGAATTACATCCTGTCACAGATCACACTGCACCAAAGGCCTCCTACACATATGACACAGTAGGTCTCCACAGAGGCATAACCGCAGTATGTGGCACCAGCGTGGAAAATCTGATAGTATTACCGTGATACTCACAAAAAGCAAATGTTCACGCAATTCAATATGTGAGCGTCAGAGTGCATTGCAGAAAACTCTTGCAAGCTGGCATTTCACAATGTGGGATTGGATACTGTCATGATGGACAGACACACAACCCACATGTTTAAGTTCCTTTCTGAACTGTGCTTTAAATTCTTTTTCTTGGAACAGGAAACAAGCCACTAATAAGAATAAATTCTCTTGTAGTTTCATCCATGAGTCACTGCACAAAACTGCAGAGCACTTTGTTTATCTCTCTAGTCACAGGAGTCAGAAATCCATGGGCTGGGTATGCTGAGTCACCCATACAGAGGATAGTAGTAATAATAACAGCTTGTGAAGGGCCACCAGAGATCAGATGGCAGAGGTTTCACCGAAGAAGTGGTCTATACATTAAGCCTTGTGTGAAGAAAATATTTGGAATGGGCAGATATGTATTCTACAAAGAAGAAATGGACATAGGAAGTACACACTATATTTGCTATCATTAGAGCCTTTGGGGGTCGGGTATGTAAAGTCAATGACTAAAGGGGAGAACTGGTATAAGACAAAAGGCAAGAGATGTGGCCTGTGGCAAAGAGGAATGTGAATAGACTGGCTACAGGCACTGGATTCAAAATTTTTAAGGCAATCTATAAGCCCAGCTAAGTATATCTAGGGGCTAAGTATGCCTGTGTGCATTAACTTTGTGATCTCTGATTTAGGGGTTCAAAAGGAGGCCAACTCTGAGTAGGGGAGTGGGAAATAAAACTAGTACTGTTTTATTTATTTATGCCTGGAAGAGTCGGTCAAGTTCAGACTGAGTAGAGGATGCAAAGTAAGTCCCTCCCTCCCCACTCTGTTTGGAGGATCTTCTTCTTTTTCCTGTCCATTGATCAGCTGTGCTCCTATGTGGGCTTCTTATTTCTTTCCTTGCACATTTTTCCTGGATGATCACACTGAGTCCCATGAACATTATTAGCTGTCAACTCCTGAATCTCTATCCAGCACAAATCTCTCAGCAGAATTTAGAACTGTACATTCAACTGCCTATTAAGCATCTACATGTGCATGGCCTAAGGGCACCTCCAACTCAAAAGGTCCACAGTTGCACATACTAACTTTACCCACACATCAGCTCATCCCCTGTTTCAAAACCCCAGTGATTAGTACTAACATTTGGACAGTTGCCATAACCAGAAACTTCAGTCCTTGAATCTTCTTCTCTCCCTCACCTTGCTTGTCCCATCAGTTGCCAGAAAGTTTTGATCCCACATTCTAAACATCCTCAGCTTGGCTAGTCAAGTTATCAATCGGCAGAAATAAAATACACACTCACTTGTACACACACACATATGCCCCCACACACATGCTATGAGCTTTTTTTATTTATTTAGCCAAAGACAGAGAACAAACAAGGTATTGTGATCATGTGGAAAGGAGGTGGGTAGAGCATGATGCTTTTTTTTTTCTGTATTTTACTTGCCCTGTATCCATAGGAGGTAGTCTGCTGCTGATGCTACTCTTTGCATAAGCAGGCACCTAAAAATGTTGAGGGGAAAAAAAAATCCAAATTCTTGTAACAATGTTACATTTTTATGCTTAGGCTTATGTAACCATTCCAGGAGAATTTGAACTAACAATCTATGCACTTACATCTAAGGGCTTATTTACAGGCCTATGTAACCATTCCAGGAGAATTTGAACTAACAATCTATGCACTTACATTTAAGGGCTTATTTACAAACATTGACCTTTCCTGTATCTTTAAGTAAACTCAACATCAAAAAGGTAATATTCTCTTTGCAGGAGAAGAAAGCAGTCAATGCCCAAGAGTCCCAAAACAATATAGCTGCCTCTAATTTTACAGTGTCCTAAAAAGTCAACAATCTTTGTAGCACAACATTTTTCAAACCATCTCCATTATTCCAGTTCAGACTATTAAACTCTCTTGCCTCAATGAAACACACTCTCCTAATCTACCTCACTGAGCATCTTGTCTCTCTGTAATATATTCTGGAAACAGAAGCCAGAATTATCTCTTCAAAAAGCCTTCATGACCTGGTTTTACGCTACCACTCTAGCTCATTTGTCCCCACTCCACATTCAGCTAACCTGAACTTTTAGATTCTTGGAATGACCAAGTTCTGCCATCTTTGGACCTTTGCATATGCCTTATCTTTTGCCTGAAAACTCCTTCTTGCCACTCTGAGCATCCAACTCCTTATCCTTCAAGTGTATGAAAGGACGTCACAATTTCTGAGATTCCTGATGCACAATTCTGAGTTAGATGCCACTTCAGAACCAGACGCTATTTTCTTTTGTGGCGTTTATCAGAAGTACCTAGGTACATGTCTATTATATCTTTCTTCTCCAAGATTGCCAAGCTTTGTGTGCTTACAGACCATGTTTGCATTATTCGTTACTATATTCTATAACCTAACACAGTTGCCTCATGGGTACCACAAAATATATTTAATTAGGGTAAAGGGGCAAAAACAGAGTGATGTTTTAGAAATGCAATACTATCTATGATACAAAAAAAAAAGTATCAGGGAAAGGACTAAGGGAAGGAGGCAATTTAAATGTTGAAGTAGTTTTCCAGTCTTGAAATGCTGGACGCTTAACATGGAATGAGGAAATTAGACAAAAAGATAAGAAAGAATAACCATCATAATCTGGTGAATATCAATATAAAGGAAAAAAAAAAGATAGAGTCTTCTTGGAAGACCAAAATGTAAGAGTTGTGAAACTAGTTACCAAAAGCTAGGATATAAAAATGGAAACAGACTTTGAGGAAAAGACAATTAAGTTTCTTACTGGACTATTTCAAAAGACATACTCCAGGAGCAGTTAGAAAAGTCTAAATGGACCTTGGGAAGACCATTTATCTTAGACTTGAGCATTAGCAGGGTAGGGAGCATTTGTTATGAGGCCAGTTAGTATTCCTTACCCACTCCTGATATCAGAACCCGACTTTCCTATTTGGAATTCATTCCACCAGCTTTAGGAGGCACTTACCACAGCTATCTCCAAGCACAAAGTAGGCTTAAGTCTAAAACATGACCAGGTAAAATCCGAGTGACACATGCCCCATTTCTCTGAATCTGACTCTTTCCAGTGATGTTACAGAGGGCAGAGAATATGGGAGTGGGGTTATCATCAGACATCTTCAAATACATATCTCCAAGGAATAAAGACAATTATAGAGAATGAGAAATAAGAGATGGTATGTGTAAGCATTGTTAGATTCTCCAGTGATATAAGACAAAGCATCATATTTTTTGCATAAGCTCATTTCAGCAGGAATATTGTCTTACATTCACTTGTAACTGAAAAAGCCTTGCAGAGTGGAAACAGTGAATGTTGAAGTTATATGAACTAGAGTGTTACAGAGAAAGTGCCGTGGAAAAGAAAAAGCGGAGGGATAAGGGTGAAAGTGGAGAATTACCACAGAAAAAGAGCAGAAAAAGAAATACAATTCAAAAAAGTTAGATCTACAGTTGAACGCAGAGTTGACAATAGAGAACTGTTTAAAGGACAATAATTGGGCAAACATAAAGAGCAGAGTTTGAAAAATATATATTTAATCCTAGAAGAGCAATAACTACAATAAAGAAAATCCAGAGAAGACGGAATCACTAGGTGACAAGGACATAGAGTGATGACAATGGATTACTTTTCTCTAGAGTTTATATGGATAAAGTCTTCTCTTAATTAAACCCAGCCCTAAAATTCACGTTTATATGCCATAAAATGAACATCATTAAAAAAAAGCTTGTATCCAATGACACTGCCTTAGAGCATCTTTCTTTCTTTCTTTCACTTGTAAAATTGTCTGACTAGCAACTCTCTTACAGTATGTTGAAATCAGCTGACAGTTGTTAGATGGTATCTTTCCTTCCTTTCTAAAAATAAGAAAATAATGTATGACTTATGTTCATCTTTGGTAGCAAAAGTTATGGCACATAGGGAGTCAAACACGCTCTATCAATGACTGGAAGAAAACTTCTGGATTTGAAGATGTCAGAGTTTTTACAAGTCATAAGAAACAAATCTGAGGCAAAAAATATTTCTCTTGCATGAAATATTATGAGAGGCGGAGACCAGATGATGACCACTTTTGTTGGCAACAGGCTTAAAATGACAATCATGATAACCACCAGCATTTATTCAGTGCCTATTAAAATACTGGCAGCATCCAAAGAATGATGAATGCATAATCATAATGATCCCAATAACTATAATGGTGGGAACTTTCACGGAGGGGGAAAATAGGATTTAGAGAGTCTATGTTCTAGAAGTGGATCAAGCTCACACTAATGGAACCCATCAGTACTGGAATACAGTTTAGCTGTGGGTCTGCATTCTTAACTGCTCTCCCCTATGCCTCTCAAAGGAAGCTAAAAGGATTCAAGTTAGTCAGCAAGGAGACAATGGATCATATTACACTGAACGGTTATAGATTCTCTTTTCCTAAAAAGAAAAAAAAAAAAAAAAAAAAAAAAACAAAAAAAAAAACAAAAAAAAAAAAAAGAAACATTTTTTTATTCTTTTTTTCTAAAAAAAAAAAAAAAAAAAAAAAAAAAAAAAACTCAACAACACAGCCAAAAAATAAGAAGCAGCATTTTATTCTCAGCTGAGTTTATGAAAAGAAGTTCTGCCTAGAGGTGGGAGAATAAATGAATAAATTAAAAGCAATCTTTTCAAGGTACTTTTTAGCCTTCCAAATACTCACCTGACAAACTTTTGAACTTCACTAAAACTTAAAACATGTTCTTTGTAGGTAAAGTTCTAGGGTTTTCAAAACAGAATCTTTCTAACTGTTGCTTTGGGTGCAGTGGAAAAATAACTACTTTAAGACAATGATACAGGCAGAAATGCTCACAGGTTTCCCGAGTATTTCAACAACTCTTCTATACACTGATTGAATGAATTCAGATAACACTTTAGCTTACTAGTGAGTTTTTAACTCATTAACACAGGTTAAATTTATGCTATGCCAAATTACACAGAGTAAAACATATTGCCCGAATTATTTTAAAGACCACAAGAAAGAAAATTGGCTTATAAACTACCAAAACCAAACTTAGCCTAAAATGTATGTGTTTATGTCTTTATGGATTTTTTCAGTGCATCAAAGGGTAGGTGAAAGTGATTTCTGTGCTAGAACCGATTGAGAGAACTGATGGAAGCATATTTTCAAAAATCCAATCTTCCCCCAATTCTTTCTTCAACCTTGACCCAAAGAGACAGCCCGAGATGCAGAGAAAGAATTCAATCTTGGCCCCCTCTCGAGAGACCTGAGAGCTACTAACTGGAAAGAAAGGCTTTTTGAGCCATGAGAAGCCTGGCTGAACTCTCTGGCCCACTGGGCCTTGCCTAGCATAGAAACCAGTCAGTTCTGCTTACCTGAGCAATATCATTTAGATAGCAACACGTTTCTTGGTTAGTGTTCCAGGTTGAGAGGTTGTGCAAAGAGGTGATGACTATAGGCGAGGGCCAAGAATCGGTGCAGACAGCCTAGCACACATTCTGACAGCAGGAACTTTTTCCTACAGCAGTGGTGGAGAGCTAGTATAAGTGGGCAGGCTCGCAGGGAGTCTGGGACAGCCATGGAAATGGAGGCAAATGGGTGAGAATAGGAATATACATCATCAGAGCTGGTGGTCTTGTTCATTGTACATTCAATCAACGTTAGCAGCTGTAGTTCCTATAGTCAGAAATGTTTAAAGGTGTCGATATTTAAAAATTTTATAAACTGAACACCATAGCTTTTGACTTAGGCTTTAATGTCTTATTTTTGTTTATTTATTTACTTATTTGGGAGGTGATCAAACACAGTGGCTCAAGTTCCAAACATAGCTCTTGAATCCAACTTCCTGGATTTAAACGCTATCTTCATCAATTCCTACATTTATGACCTTGGGATGATTTATTTAACCTCTCCATGCCTCAGCTTCCTTATCCATGAAAAAGGGGATACTAATAAAATCCACTTCACAATATTGTTTTGAACATTATCTGAATCAATATAAGCAAAATTCTCATACTGACATCTAACATATAAAAAGTGCTCAGTGAACATCAGCCATTATTCTTTTGTTGTTCTTGTTAATCATGTTTAATACACCTGAAAATGGTAAGACATAGAGTGTGGACCAGAGTCACAGGCACATAAATATGCAAAGCAGAGCTCAGCTCTAACTTTAGGCTCCCAAGCCACGGGGAAATGTCTTGTGTGTCGTGCTGCTCTACACCCTAACGTCAGGGTCCCAAAGAACAAGCTCAGACAATCTGCCTGGGCACTTGGCTGACCTTCATTATTTAAAGTGGCATCTATTTCACAGGTTATCCTGGGGCTAGGTCTAACCAGAGATCAGACCACTGGTCAGTTTTGTCAGGTGCATTAACTCTCAGACTACTAGGGTGCTATTCAGTGCAGAATTAGTCATTTACTAATTACTAATTACTCCAATGGCCATAGACCTAAGGTCAGCATTTTTCACCCTTCACACCAGGAGGATCCAGAATAATAGAGGCCAGACAGGTAATTTGCATTGTCTCTCCTTAGCAGCAGAGGCTGATTCTGTGCTGAAAGCAAGCAAAGAAGATATAATTTGATGAGAGCTTCCAATAAGATTCTCATGGGAACATCTAGCCTATCTCTCCTGCTGGGATCTGGCAGCTTCTTGCCTTTGATACTTGCAGATACTTGCAGGGGAACTGGACAGGGTCTGACCCTGGCCCCACATCACTTTTACTAGCTGGCAATTCTTTTCCACTCTGAGCAACGGAAGAGTCATCCAACTGTGTTTGCCAAACTTGCTTGAATGTGAGAAGCATGTTTGTTTTATGATCAGTGTCTTGGGTTTTAAATAAGAATACCACAGGAGATGATCCCACCATGATCCTTGCTAATGTATCTCTAGGCTAATAAGTTCTGAAATGATCCTGCTCTTTGATTTCATGAATAAGAAAATAAAATGAGAAATGCATGACATTTAAAAATTATTGTTATTGCTGAGAGTAAAATTTATTTTAACCCTCTCTGTAGTAGCTAAGTTTCACATTGAATGTGATGCTCACCAGATTGTATCTCCTGTTCTTCCTCTCTTTAAATATGTGCTTATTTACTTCCTGAGTTCAATTTTAGAACCCATCAAAGTAGATCCACTCAGACTCTGACTACACTTTCATGCATAAATTCATAGATGTCTTCAGAAGGAATTGCACTTACATATGCAAATACTTTCCAATGCCTTTTCATTTCTACTTTTGGCCTGCACAGTTTTTAATTCATGCAAACACATTACACAAACAAATATGGGCTCAATAACAACACACGGCATGTGTGAATTGTTAATTGCAAAGCTATGAGTTTGATATGGCCAAGCAACTTCCATTATTATCAATGGAGAGGAACAAGATTAAACAGGAAGAATAAAGGTATATTTGAACATAAAATCCCAAGCATTTGATTTCATTTTATGTAAATATTAATAAGGGAAAAGGTGACAGGACAATCTACAATTCAACAATAATCTAGGATCTACAGCTCACTGCACAATGATCCAGAAACCAGGATGCACCTTTAATGAGACTAAGGAAAAAGGGTCTACATTTCAGCACAGAATCATAAGAAACAAGAGTGTATGCAGTAACACTATAAATAAAACCAAAAATACAGCAGAAAATGAAAGGCTTTCAACCATGCTGAATGTGCATCACCTTTCAGAATATTTGTATTTTGTATTAGAGATGCTCTTGGAAATAACAAATAAGGGTCCTATTATTCTATACTGGAAATTTGAACACTCCCTTAATTAATTAAGCTGTGATTTTTCATATTTTCCCCCAATTCCCACTCATGCACTTTGGGGTCAGGAGACAACTCAGTGAAATAAAACATTTGTTGAAGTTACTCACAGATCAAAGACATGTGATACAGAGCAATTTTCAAGTAACCCACCCCTTGTGTGAAGTGTGCTTTATTTACATGAAGATAACTCAGAAAATGAGAGTGTAGATTAAATAAAAATTGTATCCTGCAAAGTCTACAATTGCAGTGAAAATACAATTTTAACTGTTTCTATGCTGAATTTTTAAATATTCTGTTAAATATAAAAACTGGAGGTAGGCTATGGGAGCATAGGAGAACATGTGTTTTAGAATAACCACTGGGTTAGGTGTGTGTGTGCGCACACATGCATGTGTGTATGTATGTGTATTTGTGTGATGGTATGTGTGTAACAGAGAGAAAATACACATGCATGGTGTTTTCTACCAGGAATAGAATTTCAAAGCTGCTATGACTGAATGTTTGTGACACACACCCCTTCCAAATTCTTATATTGAAACCTAATCCCCAGTGGTATTTGGAGGTGGGGTTTTGGGGAGGTGATTGAGTCATGAAGATAGACCTTTATGAATGCGTTTAGTGCCCTTATAAAAGATGACCCAGAAAACTCCCCCTGCCCTCTTCAGCTATGTGAAGACACAGGAAAAGACAGCTGTCAATGAACCAGGAAGCTAGCTCTCACCAGACAATTAAATATGCTAGCACATTGGACTTCCTATCCTCCATATACAAAATAAATTTCTATTGTTTATAATCTACCAGTTTATGATCTTTTGTTACAGCAGTCCTAAAGAACTAAGACACAAGTTGAAGTATCTCATGAAGTATCTCATTAGCTGTTATAGTCACTAACAGAACATGAAACAAGAAATAAAGAATCAATGTGATAAACAATGATGCTATAATCTAGCAGGCAGGGCCTCCACCCTTGGTACTGGTCAAGTGAACCTTCCCAGCTCATTCACTGTGTTTTTGTGTATTCACTTGTGATTTTGCTAAGCTGTTAATGTAAATCACACACGACAAGGCTGGTACACAAAGCAAAAGACATGGAGCTAGTGAGTCAACGTAGCCATACTGCCTCTCAGCACTGTTTATGCTTTAGTCTATATATCCATACATTTACAGCAACCCCTGACAAGTGATGACAAACTTCCGCATGGATATTGGATATGAAGAGAATGCCAACTGTTAGCACTTGAGAAAAATATTCTCCTCCCTTAAGAAATCAAAATACTGTAAGACAAATAAGATTTGGTGTAAGTAGCAGGGAGAATTATATATGTGGAATTGGTTAAATAACATACATCAGTTCACCTATGCTCTGAAACACCAAAAGACAAATGCATAACTCAAGATTAACACCACATATGAGGTGGGAAGAAATTATATATTACACAGGACAGGGGAGGTTTGAATATGTTATAATCAATTTACCATTTGTTCAAACAGAATCTGAGAAGCTCACCGTGTAAAACAGTAGAAATTTGAACTCTTGGAAGTTTGTATCGGGGCGGGTTCAAGGGAAAGGAAAAAGAAAAAAAACAGTTTAAAAACCACAGCTAATTTTCTGTTCCTGAGGACAGGGATTCAGAATGGACTCAGGACTACTCCTTATGGAGCCCAGACTTTGCTGTACCTTATTTCATCTATCAAAACCTGCTACTGTGGGGCTCCAAAGTAACCACCAAATTGTCAAGGGATACAGTGTCCAGGACAAAAAAGGAACTTCTATAATTCCCACAGGATTCTGATACAGGTCAATGAAAGAATTGTTCTCTTACACTAAACTCTAATGGGGAGATGATGCCAGCAGGCTGTGCTTCGGTTTTTACCAACCTCAGTGATCGACGCACAACTGTACAAGTCAAAAATGTAAGGCAGCTCAGAGCAACTCAGTGAAGTCAGCTCTACATACCTTGTCTTGGAAACTCATCTGACTCCCGGTGAACGAGGTCTGTGACTCGGTTTCCATAGTGCATCCTGCTGTCGTGGTCATAGGCCTTCAGAGTCTCACTGGAGCTATAGGACTTTTGCGTGGGCACACGGCAGTCTTCGCTGTCCAGGGAGGAACTTGTGTAGCGGCACTCTTTGCCACACCGTCCCCTGGTCAGAGAGCGATGTCGCCTGTCCTTTACGTCCATTATCCCAGATCTGACAGAGAGCCGATGCTTTCAGAAAAGGGAGGCCAAAGTTTTGGTACTTTTCACTTGGCCACCTAAAAACATCAAAGGAAAACAACAAGACTGTGATTATAAGAAATGCTGCCTTCAGTTTTGACTCATGCTCTGACTCAGATAAAAACATAAAAAGGAAATGTGGTCAGAGCACACAGTCTCTTTTTGCAACTTAATATATATTGAAATAATCAGCCTAAATAGAATGACTTGATACAGTAAGTTAATTATTTTGCTGTTTAATAGATTTTGAGAAAAAAGAGTAGTGAAATAATTCATGTTTTGATTTCCCTATGTGAATACAGATGACATGATAAGTCTGTCACTACTGCAAGATTTTACTATGAAGCAGTTCAAAGCAAAACTGATTTTACCCATCTTTAATTATATTCTCTTTTTGCTAGAGAGGGTTTGGGGTAAAGCAAATATCAACATTAAATAAATAGAAGTGAAAGAAAGGTGTATAAGGCATAAATACATGCTACTGAAGCTTTGTGATGGTACCAAGTCATATTTGACTAATATGCAATTACCTAGTTGGGTCTGAAAAAAAGTAACATAAGCCATTCTTCACAGGCAAACAATACTCTTCTGATTTCTTTAATGAACCTTCAGCAAATTCTAATCAGTTTTTTTCTTTGCAGAACTGTGTCTTAAACACACCCGGTCCCTCCCTTCCTTAGTCACCTACCAACAGAGATCATGCTCACAAGAAGTCTAACTGGTACCACCACCCGATCATCAACCTACGCCTGCACATGCTGTTCTCTTCATTGCTGGGATATCTGCTGCTAAGAAGAAAAATGGGGAAGAGCACTGAATGCAATAGATAAGCTGATGAGAAGGAACCTCTTTAACATATGAACTGGCAACCAGAGAGCCCTTCAGTCTGTCACTTGACACCCTTAGCCTGAAAGTGTATGCTAAACATCCTCAGAAAACACTAGCCTTCTGCCTAGCAAATATGACAAAATAGCTTAGATGCCTCTAAGTTTCAAATGATAGGCTCTTACTGATTTCATTGGCCATGCAAAAGAGCATGGACCATAGGGCGAGGGCCTGGACAGAATGGACATACACAAAATTTCATTAAAATGGGAAATACAACCCAGACCCAGCATAATGATTTTTCTCCAGGCTACTGTTGCTCACTACCTCTTCAATACATTAGAAAATATTAGGTGAACAGATTTGTAGCTTAGAACCCTCTGCTCTTCTTTGGCTATTCACCACATTGTAATGGGATGCCTATTTATACCAAAGAAATAGCCTGTATGCATAGTAATGTGCATGGAATCTGTCCCAGGACAGCAGAAGCCAAATTATCCTTCTCTTGTCTTTATACAGTAAGAATCCCTTCTGGATCTCATAAACGCTCCTACTTTATATTATTTATATACTTTAGCAAATACTGCCTGTTATCATGGACAATTTTGTTTGAAAATCGGCAATTAAAAAGAGAGTACACCTGCTCTGAACACCAAGCACAGTGGTGTTGCTGCCACAATCACTCATAGGAGAGCGAATCCTTAGTTTCCTGGAGCCTATAGTTCCTGACCCAGGAAGCTGAGAAACATCTTTGAGAGTCACCTATCAAGACCCCAAGACCTGCTTGAAGGACACAAATACTCAATGTTGGAATGGAAGTTTTTGCTGCTATGTAGCCAATCCAAGTACCTTAACATTAATGCAATTTCTAGATGCCAAAAATCACCTTCCCTAGTTTAAAACATGTGATCTCAACACCTTGGAATTCATATTACAGACTGGTTAAGAGCATGACCACTGAAGTCTTGATTGGATGAAAATCTTATCATGGTGACCGATTAGCCAGAGCTTTTATAAAATTACTCATAAACTTTTAAGTTCAATTTCTCAACCAGTTAATATGGAAAATAACAGAATCTGTTTCCTAAAGTTGTCATAAAAATTAAAATAAATACTGTGGTAAACCTAATACACTAACACATGGTAGGGACTCTATAAGAAGTAGTTATTTTTTTCCCCTCTGAATAATTATTTTTTTCTTAGCCAAGTAGTTATAGACTTGCATAAGACAGAGGGTGGCAATAATAATATAAATGCCTAAAATTCAAAGTTCTCATTATAAATATCAATACTTGAACTGCACACAGATTAAAGAAGACCCTCAGCACCTATTAAAAGTATACAAGACTGTGCCTACCAACACTGTGGAGCCAGTGTTTCTTTGGGAAATTGGCTGTTTTGAGTAAATTTTATGATTTCTCTTCTGCTTCACTGTAAATTTTTTCTTTTTACTTTTTAATGTTTTTGGTGTTCCTGACTCAGGAAATCCTATCTCCTCTAATTTGTATTGTGTTTTGGAAAGTGGGCTGACTTTCTGTATGTGGTTATGTGATTTTATTTTATATATTAAAAAAAAATCATGTTCTAAGTGGAAGCCTAAATGCTTATTATCTATTCATAATGTACAAGAATTTCAGTGGGTGGACATTTTGACATTCGGTTGTCCAGTGATCTTTTCCTGATAAATTCCTCTTTCTTGGGTATTCCCTTGATAGTTAAGTTTGTGAGCAATGCCATCTCTGGACAAATGAAATTTACATATGAGGTAAAAAATCGCAAATCTTAGTGAGAGAAAGTTAATTTCTTAATGAACTGAGCAGAGTACACAGACTGTTGGCCAACAGACATTTTGCACTCAGCCTGCCTCTTATTTAAATTTTTTTTAAATTTTTTGTTTATTTTTGAGAGAGAGACAGAGACAGAGACAGAGTGTGAGCAGAAAGAGGCAGAGAGAAAGGGAGACAGAATCTGAAGTAGATTCCAGGCTCTGATCTCTCAGCACAGAGTCTTATGTGGGGCTTGAACCCATGAGCTGCGAGATCATGACCTAAAGTCATACATTTAACCAAATGAGCCACCCATGTGCCCTGAGCCTACCTGTTATTTAAAAATTAGTTTTCAAGATTTAAAAAGACAACACAGGAGAATTTATACTAAACTTGGATCTCCTGCTTATCATGAAAATTTGGCAGTCTAGAAATTTCTGCTTCCAGAAAGTTGTAATAAACATATTTTATCTATTCTTCCCACTAGGTACATTGAAAACCCCTGGATATAATATATAAAACAAATATAAGAAGAATATGAGAGGAAAAAGAGAAGGCAGACCAACTAGGGCCTTCAGAACTCATGAATAATACTGTGGCAAGTTCCTGAAATTTCCTTTTGCCCTGTATATCCCAGACTTGGAGCTAAAGATACTGGCAACCCAGAAACATCAATAGGCACAGACAACAAAAGCTCCAACAAAAGCAGGTTGCCTCTCGCCAAAGGATTAACAAAGAAAAGTCCAACAAGAAAGAAAATGTTGAGATAGTAACCACTTGCCTCTAGCCAAACAACATGGCAAACACAGTGGTCTGAATCCCACTTTCACCAGCAAAAACCAGAGGAAGAGCCTAGATTTCCACAATGCTGAGGTGACAAGGCATCCTCATCTCAAACAGTGCTTTCAGAGACAGCTAAGAAGGCGGCCAGGATTTTCATCTCTTCCAAAAAATAATGAGGCCATCCTCTCCTCCTAGGGAGCTTGGCCTTCCATCCCCACTGAGAGTAGTAAGATGCCACTCTCCTCTGCTGGAGTGGCATAGGAGGAGGCCTAGTGGAGAGTTAGGACCTTCACTTTCTCTAGCAGTAATGAGTCCTTCTGCCTCTTGTTGGTAGTTGTTAGTGTCACTTGATATTGGTAACAGTGGGAATAATAAGGAATAATGAGGCACTCCTATCCCTAACACCAAGGGTAGTATCAGTGGGAGCCAGAACTCCTCCACTGCCTCCCCACCCAACAGCTTCTAATAAGGAGCTCCCTGCCCTTGGGTATTGGCAGAGACTGAGTGAGGAACCTGCACTTTTATTCCAATCTAGCAGTAATGAGGTGGGATCTCTCTTCTGACAGAACAGTGTCAGAGGAAACCAACAAAAACAGAAAACTTAAGTAAGACATAGAATCTCATAACATGATGACACCAAATGTGTAGGTTTCAACAAAAAGAAGAAAAAAAATATACCAAGAACTAAAACGATCTTAAGCTGAAGGAAAAAGCAATCAATAGATGCCAACACTGAGATGACAAGACTTATTAGACATAGATTTTAAAATAGCCATCATAAAACTCTTCAGTGAGCAATTACAGACACACTTAAATGAAAAATATAGAGACTCATAAAAAAGACAAGAAGTCTCAGGAAATGAATAGAAGATATAAAGAAGACTCTAAAAGAAATTTTTAGAACTAAACAATTCTAAATTGTTTAGAATTATTATTAATTATTATTATTAAATTATCTAAATATATACAGTAGATGGGTTCAAGAGCAGAATGGAGGGATGAAAGAAAGAATGAGGAAATTTGAAAATTGGACAATGGAAATTACTCAAACTATACCACAGATTAAAAAATAGCCTAGGGAAAAAATGCAAAGAGCCTTAGGGAGCTGTAGACCTAATATTTATGTCAGTCTCATTATGAAAGGGGAAAGAGAGAGGGCTGAGAAAGTGCTGAAATAGCAGATAAATACACACAAATTTGCAAAAGACATAAAGCTACACATTCAAGAGGCTGAACAAACACCAAAGAGAATAAATCCAAATGCATCCGTATCAAGACATATCATGGTTAAACTTCAGAAAAGTTAAGACAGAGATAATTTTGAAAGCAGTGAAAGAAAAATTACCTTAATACAGAGCATAGCAATTTGAATGAAAATGGTTTTCTCATCAGAAACCATAAAAATCAGAAAGAAATAGCACAATGTTTTTCAAATGCTGAAAAAAATTGGAAGTTTCAATCCAGAATCTTATAACCAGTAAAGATATCCTTCCAGAATGAAGGATAAAACATGGCATCACAAATAAAGAAAAAACTAAGATAATTTATCAATATCAAAAATAGACACACAGATCAATAGAAGAGAATAGAAAACCCAGACATAAACTCATAATTACATGGTAAATTAAACTTTGACAAATAAGGCAGGAATATGCACGAGAAAAAGTTTCTTTCTCAACAAACAGTGTTGAGAAAACTAGACAGCTACACACTGGACCACTTTCTTACCCCATATACAAAAATAAACTCAAAATGGATTAAGGAGCTAAATGTGAGACGTGAAGCCATAAATATCCTAGAAGAGAGCATAGGCAGTAATTTCTCTGACATTGGCCCCAAAACATCTTTCTAGATATGTCTCCTAAAACAACGAAAACAAAAGCAAAAATAACATATTGGACTGCATCAAGATAAAAAGCTTCCATACAGCAAAGGAAACAATCAACAAAACTAAAAGACAACCTACAGAATTAAAGAAGATATTTACAACTGACATATTTGACAAATGGTTAGTATCCAAAGTATATAAAAACGGAGACAACTCAACACCAAAAAAGCAAACAATCCAATTAAACATGGGAAGAAGACATGAACAGACATTTCTCCAAAGAAGACATATAGATAGCCAACACAAATGAAAAATGCTCAACATCACTCATCATCAGGGAAATGCAAATCAAAACCACAATGAGATATCATCTCACACCTACCAGAATGGCTAAAATCAAAAACATAAGAAACAAGTGTGGCAAGAATGTGGAGAAAAAGGAATACTCGTGCGCTGTTGGTGAGAATGCAAACTGGTGCAGCCACTGTGGAAAGCAGCATAAAAGTTCTTCAAAAAATTAAAAATAGAAC
Source organism: Panthera uncia (assembly GCF_023721935.1). Classification (NCBI taxonomy): domain Eukaryota; kingdom Metazoa; phylum Chordata; class Mammalia; order Carnivora; family Felidae; genus Panthera; species Panthera uncia. Next base: position 96,060,883 of record NW_026057577.1, read on the forward strand.
TACTCCAGTAATCGCACTACTGTATATTTACCCAACGAACACAAAAACACTAATTCAAAGTGGTACATGCACCCCATGTTTATTTCAGCATTATCTACAGCAGCCAAATTATGGAAGCAACCTAAGTATCTATTGATAGATTAATGTATAAAGAATATGTGGTATATAGGTATGTATGTATACATACATGTATACATGTATACATGTATGTATACATATATATGTATATGTACATATACGTATATATGTATATATACACACATACATATATATGTACATATACATATATGTGTGTATATATATAATGGAATATTATTCAGCCACAACAAGAATGAAATCTTGCCATTCACAACTATGTGGATGGAACTAGAGGGTATTATACTAAGCGAAATTAGAGAAAGACAAATATCATAGCATTTCACTTACATGTGGAATTTTAGAAACAAAACAATGATCAAAGGAGACAGAGAGAGAGAGAGAGAGAGAGAGAGAGAGAGAGAGAGAAAGAAACTGAAAAACAGATTCCTAACTATAGAGAAAAAACAGATGGTTACCAGAGGATAAGTGGGAGGAGTGAAATAGGTCAAAGGGATTAAGAGTACCCTTATCTTGAAGAGTACTAATATATGAAATTGTTGAATCACTATCTTGCACACCTGAAAGGAATTTAATACTACATGTTAACTACATTGGAACTCAAATGAATGAATGGATATATTTTTTTAATTAAATGCCTGGAGAGAAAGACAGATACCATATGTTTTCACTCATGTGGATCCTGAGAAACTTAACAGAAGACCATGGGGGAGGGGAAGTGGGAAAAAAAAAGTTACAGAGAAGGAGTGAGGCAAACCATAAGAGACTCTTAAATACTAAGAACAATCTGAGGATTGATGGGGGTGCAGCAAAGGGAAAGTGGGTAATGGGCATTGAGAAAGGCACCTGTTGCTATGACCAATGGGTATTGTATGGAAACCAATTTAACAATATATTTAATAAAAAAATAAATGCCTGGAAACATTTAAAAAAAACTAAGATAATTTACCACCAGCAGACTTAATTCTAAAAGAATAAACAGTTCTCTAAAACAGAAAGGAAACAATGAAAAGAGAAATTTTAGAAATAATAAAAGGAGAAATCAGAAAGGAAAAAAAGACATGGTAAGCAAAACTATGAGTAAACCCTGTACATTTTCTACTTTGGAGTGCTCCAAATTATTTTCGAAGGTTAAAATAAAAATTATAACACTGTATGATGAGGTTCTAAATGCATACAGAGAACATATTTATGAAATTATATGATAAATGGGGACGGTAAAGTGACATAAAGGGAGGAAGGGTTTCCACAATTCACTCAAACTGGTAAAATGATGAAGGTCATTAACTGTGATAAAATATGTAAGTATAATGTAAAAACTAAAAAAGTTATACAAAGAGATGTACTCAAAAACACTTTAGATAAGTCAATATGGAGTTTTAAAAAACATTCAATACTCACAGGAAAGTAGGAAGAAGAGAGAAGTAAAAAATAAAACAAAAGAATAGAAAACAAAACATAAAATGGCACACTTATTCATGAAATAGCAATAATTACATTAAATGGTAAGTAGTCTAAATATACAAATTAAGAGACAGAGATCTGCAGACTAAATTAAAAAAATACGACCTAACTCTATGCTGTCAACAAGGTCACTTTAAATATAATGGTGTAGGCATGTTGAAAGAAAAACTACAGCAAAGATACATAATACAAACATTAAAGAAAACAAGAGGGTTTATATTAATATTATTTAAAGCAGACTTTACAGAAAGGAAAATCAGCGGAGACAGAAAACAAAATTATGTAATGATGAAAGGATAAATCCTCCAGGAAGAAACAGCAACTCTAAATAGGTATGTACCAAAAACCGAATTGTAAAATATGTGAAGTAAAACATGATAGAACTGAAAAAAAAAAATAAATGAATATACAATTACAGTTGGAGATTTCAACACTGGAGTCCCACTGATGGATAAAGCAACTAGACAGAAAATCAAGAAGGAGACAGAAGAATTCCCCATGGCACAAAAAAAGACACTCAGATAAATGGAACAGAATAGAGAACCCAGAAATGGACCCACAAACGTATGGCCAACTAATCTGTGACAAAGCAAGAAAGAATATCCAATGGAATAAAGACAGTCTCTTCAGCAAGTGGTGCTGGGAAAACTGGACAGCAACACGCAGAAAAATGAACCTGGATCACTTTCTTACATCATACACAAAAGTAAACTCAAAATGGATGGGTGAAACACATAAATGTAAGACAGGAAGCCATCAGAATCCTTGAGGAGAAAGCAGGCAAAAATCTCTTTGATCTTGGCCGCAGCAACTTCTTACTCAACATGTCTCCAGAGGCAAGGGAAACAAAAGCAAAAATGAACTACTGGGACCACATGGAAATAAAAAGCTTCTGCACAGCGAAGGATACAATCAGCAAAACTAAAAGGCAACCAATGGAATGGAAGAAGATATTTGAAAACGACATATCAGATAAAGGGTAGGTATCCAAAATCTATAAAGAACTTATCAAACTCAACACCCAAAAAACAAATAATCCAGTGAAGAAATGGGCAAAAGACATAAATAGACACCTCTCCAAAGAAGACATCCAGATGGCCAACTGACACATGAAAAAATGTTCAACATCACTCATTATCAGAGAAATACAAATCAAAACCACAATGAGATACCACCTTACACCTGTCAGAATGGCTACCATTAACAACTCGGGCAACAAAAGATGTTGGCAAGGATGTAGAGAAAGAGGATCTCTTTTGCACTGCTGGTGGGAATGCAAACTGGTGCAGCCACTCTGGAAAACAGTATGGAGGTTCCTGAAAAAATTAAAAACAGAACTACCCTATGACCCAGCAATTGCACTACTAGGTATTTATCCAAGGGATAGAGGTATGCTGTTTCAAAGGGGCACATGCACCCCAATGTTTATAGCAGCACTATTAATAACAGCCAAAGTATGGAAAGAGCCCAAATGTCCATCGATGGATGAATGGATAAAGAAGATGTGGTATATACACAATGGAGTATTACTCGGCAATCAAAAAGAATGAAATCTTGCTAGTTCCAACTATGTGGATGGAACTAGAGGGTATTACCCTAAGCGAAATTAGTCAGAGAAAGACAAATATTATATGACCTCACTCATATGAAGACTTTAAGACACAGCACAGATCAGCACAAGGGAAGGGAAGCAAAAATAATATAAAAACAGGGAGAGGAACAAAACATAAGAGACTCTTAAATAGAGAAAACAAGCAGAGGGTTATTAGAGGGATTGTGGGAGGGGGGATGGCATAAAAGAATCTACTCCTAAAGTCATTGTTACACTATATGCTAACTAACTTGGATGTAAATTAAAAAATTAAAATAAAATTAAAAAAAGAAAAATCCCCCAAAACATTATCAATCAACAGGGTCTACTCAACATTTATGGAATATTCCTTTCAATAACAGCAGAGTATATACCCTTTTAAGTGTCTCTGGAATATGTATCAAGAGAGAACACAGCCTGGGCCATAAACAAAAATTAAAAATTTTAAAATAGGCCTTTCGAAGATGGCGGCGTAGGAGGACGTGGGGCTCACAACGCGTCCTGCCGATCACTTAGATTCCACCTACACCTGCCTAAAGAACCCAGAAAACCGCCAGAGGATTAGCAGAAGGGAGTCTCCGGAGTCAAGCGCAGACGAGAGGCCCACGGAAGAGGGTAGGAAGGGCGGCGAGGCGGTGCGCGCTCCACGGACTGGCGGGAGGGAGCCGGGGCGGAGGGGCGGCTCGCCGGCCAAGCAGAGCCCCCGAGTCTGGCTGGCAAAAGCGGAGGGGTCGGACGGACTGTGTTCCGACAGCAAGCGCGACTTAGCGTCTGGGAGGTCATAAGTTAACAGCTCTGCTCGGAAAGCGGGAAGGCTGGAGGACAAAGGGAGGGAGAGCTGCTGAGCCCCCGGACGGCAGAGCTCAGCTTGGCGGGGAACAAAGGCGCCAGCGCCATCTCCCCCGCCCATCCCCCAGCCAAAATCCTAAAGGGAACCAGTTCCTGCCAGGGAACTTGCTCGCTCCGCGCAAACACCCAACTCTGTGCTTCTGCGGAGCCAAACCTCCGGCGGCGGATCTGACTCCCTCCCGCTGCTCCTCCTGAAGTGGATCACCTAAGGAGAAGCGAGCTAAGCCTGCCCCTCCAGCCCCCGTGCACCTTGCCTACCCACCCCAGCTAATACACCAGATCCCCAGCAACACAAGCCTGGCAGTGTGCAAGTAGCCCAGACGGGACACGCCACCCCACAGTGAATCCCGCCCCTAGGAGAGGGGAAGAGAAGGCACACACCAGTCTGACTGTGGCCCCAGCAGTGGGCTGGGGGCAGACATCGGGTTGGACTGCGGCCCCGCCCACTAACTCCAGTTATACACCACAGCACAGGGGAAGTGCACTGCAGGTCCTCACCACGCAAGGGACTCTCCAAAATGACCAAACGGAAGAATTCCCCTCAGAAGAATCTCCAGGAAATAACAACAGCTAATGAACTGATCAAAAAGGATTTAAATAATATAACAGAAAGTGAATTTAGAATAATAGTCATAAAATTAATCGCTGGGCTTGAAAACAGTATACAGGACAGCAGAGAATCTCTTGCCACAAAGATCGAGGGACTAAGGAACAGTCACGAGGAGTTGAAAAATGCTTTAAACGAAATGCAAAACAAAATGGAATCCACGATGGCTCGGCTTGAAGAGGCAGAGGAGAGAATAGGTGAACTAGAAGATAAAGTTATGGAGAAAGAGGAAGCTGAAAGAAAGAGAGATAAAAAAATCCAGGAGTATGAGGGGAAAATTAGAGAACTAAGTGATACACTAAAAAAAAAATAATATACGCATAATTGGTATCCCAGAGGAGGAAGAGAGAGGGAAAGGTGCTGAAGGGGTACTTGAACAAATTATAGCTGAGAACTTCCCTGAACTGGGGAAGGAAAAAGGCATTGAAATCCAAGAGGCACAGAGAACTCCCTTCAGACGTAACTTGAATCGATCTTCTGCACGACATATCATAGTGAAACTGGCAAAATACAAGGATAAAGAGAAAATTCTGAAAGCAGCAAGGGATAAACGTGCCCTCACTTATAAAGGGAGACCTATAAGACTCGTGACTGATCTCTCCTTTGAAACTTGGCAGGCCAGAAAGGCTTGGCACGATATCTACAGTGTGCTAAACAGAAAAAATATGCAGCCGAGAATCCTTTATCCAGCAAGTCTGTCATTTAGAATAGAAGGAGAGATAAAGGTCTTCCCAAACAAACAAAAACTGAAGGAATTTGTCACCACGAAACCAGCCCTACAAGAGATCCTAAGGGGGATCCTGTGAGACAAAGTACCAGAGACATCACTACAAGCATAAAACATACAGACATCACAATGACTCTAAACCCATATCTTTCTATAATAACACTGAATGTAAATGGATTAAATGCGCCAACTAAAAGACATAGGGTATCAGAATGGATAAAAAAACAAGACCCATCTATTTGCTGTCTACAAGAGACTCATTTTAGATCGGAGGACACCTTTAGATTGAGAGTGAGGGGATGGAGAACTATTTATCATGCTCCTGGAAGCCAAAAGAAAGCTGGAGTAGCCATACTTATATCAGACAAACTGGACTTTAAATTAAAGGCTGTAACAAGAGATGAAGAAGGGCATTATATAATAATCACAGGGTCTATCCACCAGGAAGAGCTAACTATTATAAATGTCTATGCGCCAAATACCCGAGCCCCCAGATATATAAAACAATTACTCATAAACATAAGCAACCTTATTGATAAGAATGTGGTCATTGCAGGGGACTTTAACACCCCACTTACAGAAATGGATAGATCATCTAGACACACAGTCAATAAAGAAACAAGGGCCCTGAATGATACATTGGATCAGATGGACTTGACAGATATATTTAGAACTCTGCATCCCAAAGCAACAGAATATACTTTCTTCTCGAGTGCACATGGAACATTCTCCAAGATAGATCATATACTGGGTCACAAAACAGCCCTTCATAAGTTTACAAGAATTGAAATTATACCATGCATACTTTCAGACCACAATGCTATGAAGCTTGAAATCAACCACAGGAAAAAGTCTGGAAAACCTCCAAAAGCATGGAGGTTAAAGAACACCCTACTAACGAATGAGTGGGTCAACCAGGCAATTAGAGAAGAAATTAAAATATACATGGAAACAAACGAAAATGAAAATACAACAATCCAAACGCTTTGGGATGCAGCAAAGGCAGTCCTGAGAGGAAAATACATTGCAATCCAGGCCTATCTCAAGAAACAAGAAAAATCCCAAATACAAAATCTAACAGCACACCTAAAGGAAATAGAAGCAGAACAGCAAAGGCAGCCTAAACCCAGCAGAAGAAGAGAAATAATAAAGATCAGAGCAGAAATAAACAATATAGAATCTAAAAAAACTGTAGAGCAGATCAACGAAACCAAGAGTTGGTTTTTTGAAAAAATAAACAAAATTGACAAACCTCTAGCCAGGCTTCTCAAAAAGAAAAGGGAGATGACCCAAATAGATAAAATCATGAATGAAAATGGAATGATTACAACCAATCCCTCAGAGATACAAACAATTATCAGGGAATACTATGAAAAATTATATGCCAACAAATTGGACAACCTGGAAGAAATGGACAAATTCCTAAACACCCACACTCTTCCAAAACTCAATCAGGAGGAAATAGAAAGCTTGAACAGACCCATAACGAGCGAAGAAATTGAATCGGTTATCAAAAATCTCCCAACAAATAAGAGTCCAGGACCAGATGGCTTCCCAGGGGAGTTCTACCAGACATTTAAAGCAGAGATAATACCTATCCTTCTCAAGCTATTCCAAGAAATAGAAAGGGAAGGAAAACTTCCAGACTCATTCTATGAAGCCAGTATTACTTTGATTCCTAAACCAGACAGAGACCCAGTAAAAAAAGAGAACTACAGGCCAATATCCCTGATGAATATGGATGCAAAAATTCTTAATAAGATACTAGCAAATCGAATTCAACAGCATATAAAAAGAATTATTCACCATGATCAAGTGGGATCCATTCCTGGGATGCAGGGCTGGTTCAACATTCGCAAATCGATCAACGTGATACATCACATTAACAAAAAAAAAGAGAAGAACCATATGATCCTGTCAATCAATGCAGAAAAGGCCTTTGACAAAATCCAGCACCCTTTCTTAATAAAAACCCTTGAGAAAGTCGGGATAGAAGGAACATACTTAAAGATCATAAAGGCCATTTATGAAAAGCCCACAGCTAACATCATCCTCAACGGGGAAAAACTGAGAGCTTTTTCCCTGAGATCAGGAACATGACAGGGATGCCCACTGTCACCGCTGTTGTTTAATATAGTGCTGGAAGTTCTAGCATCAGCAATCAGACAACAAAAGGAAATCAAAGGCATCAAAATTGGCAAAGACGAAGTCAAGCTTTCGCTTTTTGCAGATGACATGATATTATACATGGAAAATCCGATAGACTCCACCAAAAGTCTGCTAGAACTGATACATGAATTCAGCAAAGTTGCAGGATACAAAATCAATGTGCAGAAATCAGTTGCATTCTTATACACTAACAATGAAGCAACAGAAAGACAAATGAAGAAACTGATCCCATTCACAATTGCACCAAGAAGCATAAAATACCTAGGAATAAATCTAACCAAAGATATAAAAGATCTGTATGCTGAAAACTATAGAAAGCTTATGCAGGTAATTGAAGAAGATATAAAGAAATGGAAAGACATTCCCTGCTCATGGATTGGAAGAATAAATATTGTCAAAATGTCAATACTACCCAAAGCTATCTACACATTCAATGCAATCCCAATCAAAATTGCACCAGCATTCTTCTCGAAACTAGAACAAGCAATCCTAAAATTCATATGGAACCACAAAAGGCCCCGAATAGCCAAAGTAATTTTGAAGAAGAAGACCAAAGCAGGAGGCATCACAATCCCAGACTTTAGCCTCTACTACAAAGCTGTCATCATCAAGTCAGCATGGTATTGGCACAAAAACAGACACATAGACCAATGGAATAGAATAGAAACCCCAGAACTAGACCCACAAACGTATGGCCAACTCATCTTTGACAAAGCAGGAAAGAACATCCAATGGAAAAAAGACAGTCTCTTTAACAAATGGTGCTGGGAGAACTGGACAGCAACATGCAGAAGGTTGAAACTAGACCACTTTCTCACACCATTCACAAAAATAAACTCAAAATGGATAAAGGACCTGAATGTGAGACAGGAAACCATCAAAACCTTAGAGGAGAAAGCAGGAAAAGACCTCTCTGACCTCAGCCGTAGCAATCTCTTACTCGGCACATCCCCAAAGGCAAGGGAATTAAAAGCAAAAGTGAATTACTGGGACCTTATGAAGATAAAAAGCTTCTGCACAGCAAAGGAAACAACCAACAAAACTAAAAGGCAACCGACGGAATGGGAAAAGATATTTGCAAATGACACATCGGACAAAGGGCTAGTATCCAAAATCTATAAAGAGCTCATCAAACTCCACACCCGAAAAACAAATAACCCAGTGAAGAAATGGGCAGAAAACATGAATAGACACTTCTCTAAAGAAGACATCCAGATGGCCAACAGGCACATGAAAAGATGTTCAACGTCGCTCCTTATCAGGGAAATACAAATCAAAACCACACTCAGATATCACCTCACGCCAGTCAGAGTGGCCAAAATGAAGAAATCAGGAGACTATAGATGCTGGAGAGGATGTGGAGAAACAGGAACCCTCTTGCACTGTTGGTGGGAATGCAAATTGGTGCAGCCGCTCTGGAAAGCAGTGTGGAGGTTCCTCAGAAAATTAAAAATAGACCTACCCTATGACCCAGCAATAGCACTGCTAGGAATTTATCCAAGGGATACAGGAGTACTGATGCATAGGGGCACCTGTACCCCAATGTTTATAGCGGCACTCTCAACAATAGCCAAATTATGGAAAGAGCCTAAATGTCCAAAAATTTTAAAATAATTGAAATCATACAGAGTATGTTCTCTTAGCATAATGGAATCAAACCTGAATCAATAAAAAGAAGAAAATCTCCAAACACTTGAAAGCTAAAAAAACACTTTCCTAAATAATTCATGGGTGAAAGAAAGATCTCAGGTGAGATCAAAACATACATTAAAGTGGAGGAAAATGAAAATATAACATATCAAAACTTGTTAGAAACTGCACAAGCAGCGCTGAGAGGGAAATTTACAGAACTAAACACATCTACTGGAAAACAAGGAAATCCTCAAATCAATAATCTAAGCTTCCATGTCGAGAATCTAAAGAAGAAAAAAATAGACCCAAAATAAGGAGATAATAAAAAGCCACATTCAATGGAATTGAAAACACAAAAACAATACAGAAAAGCAATGAAACAGGTTTGATCATTGAAAAAATCAATAAAATTGGCAAACTTCTTGCAAGACTGACAAAGAAGACACAAATTACCAATATCAGGAATGAAACGGGAGATCACTAGAGACCCTGATGACATGAACAAGATTCTTAAAGAATACCACAAAGAAATCTACAAAAATAAATTTCACAACTAAGATGAAATGGACCAACTCCTCAAATAACTAAGTATCCCAACTCACCCAATATGAAATACATCATTTGAATAACCTTGTAACTAGTAAAGATATTTAATTGTATGGTATATTATGTGTGTATATATATGGTATAATATATACACCATAAAAAAACAGGGTTTATTTTGGGGATGCAAGGATGGCTCTGTATTTTAAAAATAATAAATGCAATCCACCGTATAAACATATTTCATAAAATGAGATACATCATTTGAATAACCTTGTAACTAGTAAAGATATTTAATTATATGGTATATTATGTGTGTGTATATATATATGGTATATATATATATCATAACAAAACAGGGTTTATTCTGGGGATGCAAGGATGGCTCAGTATTTTAAAAACAATAAATGCAATCCACTGTATAAACAGGCTAAAGAAGAAAAATCACACAATAATATCAGTTAACGTAGAAAAAGCATAGGGCAAAAATCCATATCTACTAATGATAAAAACTCTCAGAAAAACAGGAATAGAGAAAACTTCTTCAAGTTGACAGAGTTAACAACAAAAAAACCTACAGATAATGTTACACTTAATGGTGAAACACTAAAGTCTTTCCCCTACGAATGAGAACAAGGAAAGAATGTCTGCTCTTATCACGTATTCAAAATAGTGCTGGAACTTCTAGCCAGTGCAATAACTTAGGAAAAAGAAATAAAAGCCATATAGAGCAGACAGAAGGTACATAACTGTCCCTGTTTATAGATGGCATGGTTGCCTATGCAGAAAATCCTAAGAAAACTCCTAAAATAAATTAATTCAGTGAGATAATAGGATATAAGATAAACATACCAAAAAAAAATGAATTGCATTTCAGTTTACTAGCAATGAACACACGGGTACCAGAATGTAAAATATGATACTATCTTTTTTTAAAAAAGAGAGAAATCCTTAGATGTAAGTCTAACAACACATATATAGAAATTAAAGGGTAAAAACAGCACAACAGTGATGAAAGAAATTAAAGATGTAAATAAATGGAGAAACATATTATGTTTATGGATTGGAAGAATCAACATAGCAAAAAAACAAAAAAACAAAAAAACAAAAAAACAATTTTCCTCAAATTGACATACAAACTGAATGTAATTCCTATCAACTCCCAGAAAAAATTTTTGTAGATAGAGACAAGATTATTCTAAAGTTTATATAGAAAGGAAGAAGAACTAGAATGACTAAAAGTTTTGTTTTTTGTTTTTTTTTTTTAATAAGAAGAAAGTAGGAGGAATCAGTCTACCCAATTTTAAAACTTTCATAGCTGCAGTAATCAATCCTGTGTGACACTGGCAGAGGGACAAACACATAAATTAAAGAGAACACCATAGAGAACCTTGATACAGACCCACCAATAATACACCCAATTGATTCTTTTTTTTTTTTTTAATGCAAAAGCAATTCAACAGACATAAGATAACGTTTTCAATAAATGGTGCTGAAATAGTTGGACATCAGTAAGCAAACCCAAAAACAAACAAAGAAAAGAGCCTTGACTTATTTTCCTACTTACAACAAAGATTAACTCAAAGAGGCACCTGGGTGGCTCACTCTGTTAAGTGTCTGACTCAGGTCATGATCCACTCAGGTCATGATCCAGCCCCATGTCAACCTGCATGCTGGGCGTGGAGCCTGCTTGAAATTCTTTCACTCCTTCTCCCTCTGCCCCTCCCTCACTTGCTCTCTAAAAATAAATAAATAAATTAATTAATTAATTAATAAAAACTCAAAATGGATCTAGTTACTTAGATATAAAGCATAAAACTTTTAGGAAAGGCTTAGAAAAAACTATAAAACTTTGGAAGTAGAAAGGAGGAAATCTTTAGACTTGACACCAAATGCATTATCTATGAAATGAAAAATTAATTAATTGAACTTTATCAAAATGAAATACTTGCTCTGAAAAAGATCCTGTTAAGAGTATTAAAAGACAGTCTACAGACTAAGAGAACCTACATACAAATCATAAAACTGGTAAGAGGTTAAGTATTGAGAATACGTATGTATTTCTCAAAACTGAACTGTAAAAAATCCAGACAATCCAATTAGAAAATAGGCAAAAGACAAGAAGCAACATTTCACCAAATAGGACACACAAATGATAAATAAACACATAAAAGGTGTTCATCATCATTAGCCATTAGAGAAATGCAAGTTAAAGCCACAATGAGATATTACTACAGCCTTGTCAGAATGGCTAAACATTTCTTTCAAATATAAAGTAAATAAAAATAGTGACAACACAAAGTACTGACAAGGATATAGAAAAACTGGATCTTCATGCACTGCTGCCCTAATGTAAAATGGCACAGCCACTTTGGAAAACAATTTAGCTATTTGTTTATTCTCCTATGTGTGTGCACACCACATCTTCATCCATTCACCTACTGATGGACATTTAGTTTGCTTCCTTATCTTGGCTACTGTATATAATGCTGTGAGAAGCAGGGGGGTGCCTAGGTCTTTTGGAATTAATGTTTTCATTTTGGTGAAGAGATAAACAACTAGAAATGGAATTGATGGATTGTGTGATAGTTCTATTTTTAACTTTTGAGGAACCTCCATATTGCTTTTTGTAGTGGACACACCAATACAATGGTGAATAAGGGTTCCCTTTTCCCCACATCCTTGCCAACACTTGTTACTTCTTGTCTTTTTGATAACAGTCATTCTGACCAGTGTGAGATGATATCTGATCATGGTTTTGATTTTTCTCTGATCGTTAGTGATGATGAGTATTTTTTCATGTGGCTACATGTCTTATTTGGAAAAGTACAGTTTTTAAGAAACACTGAATGTGCAATTGCTATAAAACCCAGCAATTGTCCTGCTGGGCATTTATCACAGAGAAATAAAAATTTGTGTTCACATAAAAACTTGTCCACAAATTTTTATGGAATAATGTTTATTCTTGATAGTCCCAAAGTAGAAGCGACCCAGATGCCTTTCAATGGGAGACTGGTTAAACAAACTCTGGTATATCCATGATATGAAATCTTTCTCTGCAATAAAAAGGAATGAACTATTGATATACATAAAAATGAGGGTGAACCTACAGAGAGTAATGCTGAGTGAAAAAGCCAATCCCAAAGGTTATATACTATATGCTCCATTTATATAACATCCTTGAAATGACAACATTATAGAAATGAGAAGACATCAATGGTCTTCAGGGTTAAAGAGGGTGCGAGGGTGTGAGAGAAGTGGGTGTGGCTATAAACAGATAATAGGAGGAATCCTCTGGTGATGGAAATGTTCTGCGTCTTGCCCTGCCTTAATGGAGTCAATATCCTGGTTGTGATATGGTACTACAATTTGGCAAGATGTTGCTAGTGTTGGAAATTGACTAAAAGGTACTAGGGGATGTCTCTGTACCACTTCTTGAAATTGCACATGATTCTACAGTTGTATCAAACTAAAAAGCTTAATTTCTTAAATTTTAATCAGGCAATCGGGAAAACTTGGGCTCACACTCCATATCATGGAAACAAGTACCTAATCTGTGAGGTTACTCATTATTAGTATTATTAGTACTATTAGTATTATCATTTTACCACTCCTTTTGATTTTATCACCATTGTGCTTCACTTACTTGAACCCCCCCCTCCCTGGAAAATACAGGTTGTTATGTTTACGACTTTTAGTATAAAGAAACACCATTGTAGCCACTAGGAAGGACCACAAAGAGCCAGTTACACTGTGAGACGAAGCATTTGCTGACATATATTTCTTCTTAACACAGTTCTAAAGTAATAGAATATCGGTTTTAATCCAAATATGGCTATATATCCATCCTTTATCTAATAAAATGCATGTATTTCCTACTGTGGACAAGCACTCTGTGTATAGCTGTCCTTGAAAGTGAAGGTCAACAATTCATGTGGGGAAATGCAAGTTTAGAGACTGATTTTAAAAAGTAATTAAAATTGCCTTGAAGCAGTAGGAAAGATGGTAACCAAAATTATAAATCTTTTCCCCAAGCCTCTGCTTTTTCCGGCACTGACAAATGGCAATCATTGGATGGCAATGCCTTTGCCAGCTCGTTACTGCTATGCTGAGGTTTTATTCCGTTACATTCCACATTTCCTCCCTTGAAGAGTGTTCACACTGCTTTTTTCATCAGTTGCCTAAGTGGGTTCCATCACTTTCACAGAACAGACTACAGAGATCTTGCCTGCAAGCCTTTGTCTAATTAACTAATCCTATGAGCTGTAACACAGTTCACTATGAACTTTTCAGATTATCCTTCTACGTAAAAAGGTTGACTTGTTAATCACTGACAGACCATTTGAGATGTGTGCGTGTGGATGTTATTGTATTTGTGTGTGTACCTGTGTATGTATGTATGTATATGTGTGCATGAATGATGGATGCAAAGGTGAATTTTAAGGATGTCCAATGGAGAGCTACTGTGTCCCTGTTATAACTAATACTGTAGGCAGTTGATTAAACTTGCCTCACCCTCATCATCATTGGTCTTGGATCACACCCTGGGCATTGTTTCACTGTGCTTAAACATTTGTATCTCATGAAGTGACTGGAGACCTTTGAGAGGTGTGGTACCAGGAAATGTCCACATGATTTGGAACTCTGTCAATTCTGAATACAGATTAATGTGACCACCTTTCTTTCTCATTTCAAGTTATGATACATCATTGAATAAGTTTGTCTAGGAGGGAGTGGGGGAGTCAGTACATGAACATCAAATAGTCTTGTTTCCTAATTTGAGCTGGTGTCACAGGTATATTAGAAATCCAATAAAAAGTTTCATTATGTGAGCATGTTTGTACTTTAAAAATATATTTTTTAAAAGCCCAATCAGAAAACTCCTGTAGAATGTCTTTCTTCCTTCCGATAACATGTTAATTGGACTGACTACTTGTTTCTTAAATATTGTAGGAGCCATGTTTCTATGTTTAAAAAGATATAATGGATAATGCATGATCCTTTTATCCTTAACTCCTTTGCCAGTTTTGCCTATTACCCAAATCAGAAATGCTAAGTCAATGTAAAAACAGTGCATTCACAGATTACTTTCCTGTGTATTAGAACTCCTTTGTGAAAGTGGTTTATTTTAAAATCTTTAAGGCACCAAATGCAATGTAATATAGAACCTCAAAGATAAAAGAGAGAGAGGCTGACACAGGGGAGGGAGTTAGAGACCCGCTCACTAACCCACACCACCACCCCCAAATAGAACTCCCATGGGCAGAATGTAAAAACCAGAGTGTGTACTCAAATATTTACAGTCTCTGCTCCTAGAAACATTTAAAAACAAGTCTGAACATAGGCATACTCCAACAGTTCTAGAGACAGAATATCCCTGTGACCTCTGGGTGGACTACAGAATATCTAGTTTAAAATCTACAAAAGTAGAAGACAGTGCCCTAGTAATTTAATGCACTAGTAAATAAGAGGTCAAAAGCAATTTGCTTTGTGTTCCCCTGTGCTGTTATATTGATATGTCTGGGGATAAAAAGCCAACTCTGGTTAATGTCCAGAGCAAGAAAGGATAAGCAAATTCACAATTGTGTTTTGCTCTCTAGCTTCAGAGCTACATGTTGCTGCTTTTAGAATCTGTTGGGGTGTCTGGAATCATGTGCACAGGAGATGGTAAGAGAAGTACCAAGATTATCTTCTGTCTATGAATTTTATAAATTGTGAAATGCAAAGACATCGTGGGAGCCAGCATACCCCATGAACAAAAACCATAAAAGGGCAAAAACATACCCTTACAAGTCTAGAGATTTGCCATCATAGCACAAGCTCATGTGTTTATATTCTTACTTGAATAGCAATGAAAAATCAAAAATCTATGTCAGATTGGTATTTAGTCTAATTCCGTGCCTTTTCCCCCTCTCCCCTCCAAACTGTTTAACATTCAAGAAAGTCAGCACGGTTATACCTCCTGCTAAAATTTCAATATGAAATGTGCAAGTTTAGTGAAGTCTTTGCCTCCTCAGCTCCACCTTCCCCACATGCAGACCCCTCTGCTCTCTTCCCATTTTCCTATGTGCCTCCTGAGATCAGAAGTCGAACAGATGGCTGTACCTTAGGCACTGGCTAAGTTACCGTAACCGGAAAGACAGTCCCTCCCCTCTACTCCTCCCTACCATGCAGACAGAGCTCAGAAAGGCAGTAGAGCAGACACATGAGCCTGCAGACTCAAAACCTAATGAAGGAAAGAATTGAACACTCTCTTCTCATCCCGTTGAGTGTGCTCTTCTCATGCATGAGACTGAAAGCAGCACCAGATAATCAGAGGGTGCAAAGGATGTTGGGCCACAGGTTTCTAGGCAAAACACTGAAGTAAAAACATTGTCAACTCACGATCTTATTTACTGAATGCCTACAAAGTGTTAGGGCTTGAGTTAGCTTCCTTATGTAAGTTAGCAATAATTGCACAATCCTGCCATATAGGTTTCCTTATGTGTGTTTTACAGGAGAAATGGGGACTCAGGAGGTTAAGTGACTTGCTGACTCCATTTATCTAATAAGTGTTCATGCTGAGATGGGGGCTGAGAGCTGTCTGACTCTGAGGCCTACCTTCATTAAAAAAATAATAACTCAGAGAAAAGGGCAGTCTTGGGACATTCTGCCATGTCCCTTTTAGATATTGGATTTGTAGTTGTCTGAGAATGCAACGTAATTGTCTCATGAAAGTCACTAAGCATATCATAGTCCTGATGTACTCAATAAGGAAAACATCTGATCAACTGACCAGTATGTTCTTCTATACGATGAGCAATGGAAACAAAGGAGAGAGACATTATGGGAAATCTCATGACAAGCTGTAAGGGACAGACCTCAGTTTCCACATCTGGAAAAGGAAAATAGCATGGCTACTTGGAAGTGTTAATGTGAAAATGTCAAACCGGCACATGTGAATCCCCTAATGAGAGATGCTCAAATTGTGACAGACTTCACCACTGTCACCATCATCCTTATCACTACCCTCGATCATCAATATTATCTAGCCACTAAAAATTATAGTAACTGTTACTTAGTGATCCCCAAAGTACAAATTAAGTACTACTATTCCAAACAACATCTGTTAGGGTTAGTATCATAGCACTTTCTGAGGACAGACATATAGATACTAATAATCCCATTTGGTAAGCAATCTTTCCTGCATGAAATAGTTTCACTAACACTGAAAATGTGAAACTAAGATGGTCTATTACTACCACCCATTCTTTAGCAAATAAATGCACTTTGCCCCATATTTAATTTTAAATTTAATTTTAATTTTTTAAGGTTTATTTTTGAGAGAGAGAGAGAAAGACAGAGACAGAGACAGAGCATGAGTGGGGGAGGGGCAGAGAGAGAGGGAGACAACAGAATTTGAAGCAGGCTCCAGGCTCTGTGCTGATAGGGCTTGAACTCAGGAACGGTGAGATCATGACCTGAGGTGAAGTTGGATGCTCAACTGACTGAGCCACCCAGGCGCCCCTGCCCCATATTTTAAATAGACCACATTAAGTTCATCACCAAAATGATAATACATATAAGGGGAAAAGGACACACAAAGGACTAGTTGTTTATAATGAACTCATTAGCTGTCCAGAAAAGTAGATTCTGGTAACTGGGAATGTTGTCTGCAAGAACTAAATGTTGGACATAGAGATAGAGGCTCTGAGGAATTGGGATAAGTCTAAAGTATTCTGCCTAATAAAGAGAGATCCAGAAAGCTCTTAAGGGAGTACGTAAGTGCAGGAACTGGACGCAGAGAAATCTAGACATCATGTGAGGAAGGATGTAAAAGAGGCATATTCAGAGAGGGAGAGGAGGATGTGATTCTCCCCTGGGGACTCTCAGAGTAGAATGCTGGGTAACATTAACCCTTTGTGCCCTATGCCCGCACCTAAAAAAAAAAAGATTAGGGGGAGGGCATTCACAGCACAATCTACAATCACCTTTTTGTTATAAATTTGATTGCACATGTGTGTGAGGATGAAGTCAGTACTTTCTATTATTTTACTATTATGAAGAAGCAGATAGCATTCATTGAGGATTTACTTCAATTACATGGTATGAGAAATGAGGTAAGAAATTCAGAAAAGGATTATAACAAGAACAGTATTTTGGTCTGTATCTGAGATGCTTACTCCTTGAGGGCAAGGACCTTGGCTCCTACCTGTAATCTATCTCCAGGAGCTGGCAGAGAACCACTGTCAAAGAACACTCAAAAAAGCTCTGTTAAAAATAGCTATGCATTTACATAGAGGCATCTGAATAAAAAAAATAGGATAAGTGTTTAAAAGGGCTTTGGCCATTTTGGTCTTTCTTAGTGTTTAAGTGTCCTTAACATATTTTTCAAGTCTATTGTTAATTTGCATGATTTACATGAGAATTTTCATATGAATTTTGTGACATATTCCCTTCTGCTTCATCAAACAAATACAATGTAAGTGTTCTCTTTCAAGATAGCCTCTACTTCCTTAACTAGGAAACAAAATACAAATACTGCTTTGAAAATTTTAAAATAGTACTCAAAGAATAGGAACTAGCCCTATTATGCAGAGAAGTCAGAATCAATGGTCTACCTTTGAAACATTTTTTCTGATTTGGAAAGTATGTGCAGAGTCCTAGCATGACTCTATGTCAGGAGTCAACAACATTTTCTGTAAAGATCAAAATAGTAAATTATTTTCCTCATCACAGGGTCTGTCACAACTAGTCACTACCACTGTAGCACAAAGGCAGCCTGAGAAAATTCTTAATAGGCATGTTTGTGTTCCAATAAAACTTTATTTCAAAAAACACCCAGTGAGCCTGATTTGACCTTCAGACTGCAGTATGCCAACCCTTGCTAGGTAAACAGAGAGTAACCAAAAGAAAGAAGTCTGGAATTCTGGCCAATTATCAGCTTGAACCTAACCATGTTCACCAAGGATGTCTCAGATGAGGAAGATTTCCTTACCAGAAACTTCCCAACAATGTTGAAATAACAGAACAAGATATTCCTGGTGTGGCAGCAATAACCACTACAATATACCTAGAGAAAAGTGATTTTATTTAGGTTGCTGATTTGAAATTGATACAGCGTCTTAGGCCACAAGCCAACCAAAGCTGGGCATCTCTTGAGAAGATAGTCTTGTAGTTAACTGCTCTCATGACAAAAGTCTGAAATTTGACCTTTTTGCATATGTGTTTAGATCTTGCTTGACTACTCTGGCCAATTATTATTTTGCCAATTATTTTGTGGCATTTAGATTTGTCAGTGAATATGAGACACAGTGAAGATGATATTAAATTATTTCTTATATTACTCTTCCTCTTGTTTTATTGGCCTCTCTTATTCTGCATGTACGAGACGAGACAGAAGATGATAATCAATTTACCAAACGGCCAAAAATACTGAATGTGGAAGTTTCAAGATCCCAAAGAATACAAATCCCCAAAAGAAGCTCATGTTCATTCTGGCTGAAAAGAATATTTATTAAGAAGTAAGGAATGAGAATTTGGGTAATAGCTTAAAAGTTCATTTATACAAACCTCAACTGAAAGGACTCTTTGTAGCCTGTGCTTACTATTGTAGTTGGTTTGTAAATCAATAGGTGACTTGATACAGAAGATTAGAAAATGCAGAGCCCAATATAAAATTTTGTGCAAATTTAAAAATAACTCAGTAACATCAATCTCAAAATTATGTACTTGCATTCCTGCATTTCCTAATGATCCCTCAAGGTATACGATTATATTTTTACAGCCATTAGCACTGCCATTCACCAGAACCATAATGGTATAATCACTCAGAGGTTCAAGGAAATGAAAGTCTCTCACATTTGCCTACTACCCTCTGTTGTCTAATATAGTATCAAATGTTACAACAGTGTAAACTCTTCCATACATGCAGATAAAAGCCTCTGCGGGAGACAGCCGTGATGAACTGCCTAAAATATTGAGGTAACTTCTGATTTTTGAGAGGGGAATGTTCCCTCCCAAAGCAATTACCAACATCCCTTGTGCTATAAAATGTTTGTGTTCTACTACAACTGCCTAGAAAGTGAGTCTAGCTTCTTCCAGGCCTTTCATTATAAAACTGGAGGGTCAATCTTTTGGAGGAAAGAATAAAGGCACAAAAAAGTCATCGAAACCCCTAGAAAGACATACACTCTTTAAGTCCTGGTAATGAAAAAGAAACCCATGCTTGGTAAGTTAGTATTGGTCCTCAGTGGAGATTATGAGAAACCCTAAGTAGTCAGGATTGTAGGGAACAGCAGCTAAGGACCCAAAGCACAAATGGACGTGTAAAAAAAAAAAAAAAAAAGAAGGGCACACACCAGAACTGAATGCCAACAGATTCTATCAAATGCTTTCCTGGATTCACCAGCAGCATGATAAGCTACTTCCTATGGAAACTCAAATACAACTTTCTAAGACTTTATGGAAACAGTAAGATTTTACAAAGTACCAGGTTGATTTGGCCAACAGGACCATTTGATGACAGAGAGCAGAGACAACTCAAAATAGAGTTAAAGAGGAACAAATACAGCACCATGCATCCTATAAAAACTCAACTGAAGTGACTGCAAATGGGATTAGACTATCCCTACTTATAAAAGGTCACACATGTATCAGGGCACATTCACATTTTATGATTTAACATGAGTTTCGTACCAAATTATCCTTAACCTATGTACCCAGATATCTGAGACCTTTTATTTACAAAAATGAAAATGTCCAAATTACTGCACCATGCTAGGGACTCCATATCCTCTATGTCTTCAAAAACCACAACAACCATTTTATTTAGGTACTCCTATCTTCATTTTATAGATAAGGAATAAAACAAGAACATTAGCTTAAGATTATAGAGCAGAGGCCAGATATGAATCCATTTACTTGGTTTTAAACACAGATTTCACCAACAAATGCCAGATCCTTTTGTTTCTCTTTCATGTATTTCACTATTTTTTTTTTTTGCACCAGGTTAAATTTCTACAATGTGAAAAATGACCCCAAATTTCAAGAACTTAGAAAGTACTACACTGTATACACCTACCTCTCATTCTTATCTAAACTTTGGAAAATTAAATTTTATCTCCAGTAGGAAGACACTTCAAAAATAAATGAATGATTTTCTAACTCTTAATCAAGGTTAAATTCCATGACCTCTCTTTCTATGTTAGCCCCCTTTCCTTTATACCCAAGTGTTTTGTGTGATTTGATAAAAAATTAAATGTGAATTAAAATTCACTCCAGGGGAATTTTGCACCTCTCCTTCAGGTGACTAGTGACAATTTGCAATCTCACAATCATGATAAAGGATCATTGTAATAAGGAGAGCTGAAAGGAGAGGGTCAATTGGTTCAAGCAGGAAAAGAGTCAGACATTCGATAACTGGGACTTCATTTAGTCTCTATGCTTTTTCCTTAGCAAGTACTTACCTGCTCCAAAAATGTATGAACTTTACTGAATGTTGTGGATAAAAAACAAGTAACAGATGGGCTGTTGCAAGGATCTCACCCACTCTTCAGAAGCCAGGCCCAAGCACAGATCATGGATATAAGTTCCTTGCAACGTCAGTGCCATAGAAAG
Organism: Panthera uncia; assembly: GCF_023721935.1. NCBI lineage: Eukaryota > Metazoa > Chordata > Mammalia > Carnivora > Felidae > Panthera > Panthera uncia. Next base: position 96,082,159 of record NW_026057577.1, read on the forward strand.
ATAATATAAGGACCACATTATAAAGGTTATGCAATCCCCATATCTGAAGTTTGACTGGAACAAAAGTGACCATATCGCTCAAACTAGGCTAATCAGAATAGACTATCTTCTCCAGGAATACAGAAATATTTCGAGATAAAGGAGACACTGATTAAAATGGGATGGCTTCAAGTAGTTGTATCTGCAATGTACATACTTGGAAAATGTGAGATCAGAAACCCCTACTCATAAACAGATAAGCAGTTGCAGAAAAAACAACAGTTTGCAGAGTGAGAGAAGAATAAAGACGCTTTACAGAGATGTAGGACGGAGAGTCTGCACAATTTTCCAATTCCTTGTTCTAGTATCTTCCAGGCCTGGGTATAATTCTTCACTTGGATTCTCAGAGACATCTGTATACTCTTAGAATAAATCTCCCATTTCAGCTTAAACCAACTTGAATTAGTTTCATTTATTGGGACCCAGAAAATTCAGTTTAAGAAACCAACACCTGGGGGTGCCTGGGTGGCTCAGTTGGTTAAGCATGCAACTTCTGCTCAGTTCATGATCTCAAAGTTCATGGGTTGGTGCCCCATGTAGGGCTCTGTGCTGACAGCTCAGAGCCTGGAGCGTGTTTCGGATTTTGTGTCTCCATCTCTCTGCCTCTCCCCCCACTCATGTTCTGTCTCTCTCTCTCAATAATAAATAAACCTTAATTTTTTTAAAGAAGCCATCACCTGTACTTACATAAAGTAAAATTTTTTGATAATACCATAACACAACTTTCATCTCCAATATGCTAGCATCTTACTAGCAAAAAACATTTAAAATGGCCATGATGCTCACCCTTCCCTTTGTTTATCCATACTCTGTCTTCATCTTGTTGGGAAAGTTTTCACCATCTTCCATTGTACTTGGCTCACATACGAGTTAGCTGTTTGAGATAATAAAATCTTAGGCTGCAAAAGCTATTTAACCCATTTGCTATCTCACCCTGCACATATCTTGGGCATCCAGATGCCTCAGTACAATTTGATGATGCTAACAAGTCTGTCTGCCAGTTTCACTTGCTAAGCAAATGTCAACAACATTAAATGTTCACACTATGTATACCACTAACGAAATAATATTCAGATGGAAAAAAATACATGGCAACACTCTGAATAGGGGAAGACATATAGGAAACATACAGGTAAAAACATCTTGACTTAGTGCTTGTTTGTATCCTTCATAAGGAAGATCCTACAGTGTGGCAATTCCCTACCCAAGACCCCAGGGAGGGCTTGTGTTCCTTTGCAGCTGTTGGGGGAATTGGAGGATGTGACACACAGTCCATGGGAAAACAGCCCAGAGTTTAGGAAAAAACACACACTACTCAACTGTCACATTTCCTAAATCACTCATGAATATATTTCCATATGCACTAACAGTGAGATTATTTCAAGGAGGCCCCATCTTGTCTACCACATCAAGATTTACAAAAAAAGAGAAGCTGAGAATGTGGGTGGAGGTGGGAGAGAATGTGTCCCCTGGGCCAGTAGCATGGGTTCACAAGCCTACCATGTTCAGGCTAGCCCTAAAGCCAAGGATCAATCTTTCCATTCCTTCTGCAAAAGAAACAACAATATCTAAAATATAAAAACACAGTCTCTTTATTTTCAGACCAATCCTTCAGCAAAATAAGCCTTTGGGAGAACATGAGACCTTCAATTTTGAAACTAAAATAGACATTCAGGCTACTAGGAATTCTGTGTTTGACCTAGTCCCAGCCACCACAGATACAGTACAAACTAAGAAAATAATTTTTATTCTTTACTGCAAAATAATTCCCTAGCATTTCTGAAGTTTTGATAAATCAGGAGAGCAGATACCAGAATGGTGAAGGCTGACACATAAGAGGGTGTTATAGAAATATTCAAGAATTGGTAATATACGATTGATGGAAAATTTACTATTTTATCATATGGGGAATCACCAGAATATATATTAAAATCTAAGTAGGATGTGTAAAAATTGGTGGGTGGGTAGAATCTACAGAATTCTACTCTGAGGTAGAAACACTGAATTGTTTACTTCAATCTGCTCATTTTCCTCCAAGATAATATGCAAGAGTTGAGACTCTGACTCCATACACATGGATTTGAATTCCAGTTTGAATTTCCTTTGTTATCTGTGACCGCTGAGCAAAATTCTTAGTCTGTCTTAGTCTCTCTTTCCTGTTCTGTGAAAAGAGGATGATAATCCTCACTTGACTAGGTAGTATTATAAGGACTTACAGAGACTGTTGCACAAAATACTATACAGTGCCTAACACAGAGTAAGCACTCATACATTCTAGCAAGTCTACATTAATTTGTTCATGTTCTTAAAATGGAAGAGGGAAGTGAAGTGATTTGCCCAAAATCACAACAGGACTGTGACAGACATTAGCATAATACTATTCAGGAAATCTATAGCCTTGTATTATACTCAGAAATGTCCCCAGAGTATCTTTCATAGTGTATATATGAGACTAGGAAATATATCTCCTTTAACCCCTTTTTTTCACCAACGTTTGCTAAGCAACTATTGTGTCTGCAGCAATTCTGCCCCTTGATCCTCCACCCCTTACCTCTCCTATGCTATCCTTTTCTATTCTCACCCACTACCAGGGTATACACATTTTATCATCTAGGAAAAACAATGGAAAGAGTTGGCATTTACACACCGTTGCCTCTATGGCCTGCCTTGCTGAGTTGCACCATTTTGGAATCTCACAAACCCATGAACAGCACGCTTCTTGAACTCACTGGGTGCCAAAAGAAAGGGGAAACGATGAAAAAAAAAAAAAGAAAAAAAGAATCATTATTGACAGCTTCTTATCTCTCAGACAATGAGATAGGAGCTTCTTTTGGATTACTTCTTTTTTTAATTTTTTTTTATTTATTTATTATTATTATTATTATTATCATTATTATTATTATTATTTTGGATTCCTTCTTCCAATAACCTCAACAATCCCATCCAAAGATGCCCCTATTTTGAATTTGGAAATTAAATTAAACATCCCAATAATATTTTCTTAAACTTGATTCCATTTTAAAGTTGATGAACCTTGGGCCCCTGGTCCAAAGTCAAACAGCTCATGAGTGGTGGAAACTGGTTTTGAATCCAGTCTAACTCCAGAATAGGAGCTGTTCAACTCTCCCAATGGAGAACATTAAAGAAATTGGAGGTCCAGGGGACTTGGTTGTTTACCCAGGTTGTTTATTCTTGGTTGTTGTGTGTCTTTCAAATTGGAGCAATTACAGGGTAACATTTTAAAAAAATGAGAATTTATTCAGGACAGGCTATATCCATACATGTTCCAGGAAAGTATACATGCACACACACACACACACATACTCCATGGGGAAGATTAATCAGACAAGGTTTTTGAAGGATATAAATATTGAGGCTTTAATATTTCCATTCATTATTTGTGATCCGCATCTGCCACAAAAGAGAAATCTTCCACCTAGGAAAACTATCTACTCCTTCCTCCTGGACTTAATTCAGGCCGTCTCTCTACCTGAATGGGGATGTCAATGATAACAGTGAAGACAGTGACGGCAATCACTGTAACAAAAGCTACCATTTACTGAAAGCTTACTTTGCATCAGAACCTATGCTAAGAGTTTTATGTGTATGATCTCATGTAATGCTCAATAGCAATGAGGAGTAATAACAACTGTTCTCCCCAGTTTACAGATGACAAATCTGAGATTTAAATAGGATAAGTAACATATTTAAGGCCACACATGCAATAAGGGGCAAAGATAGGACCAACTGCCAGGAATAAAAACCTCTATGTATTGTACGCCACACACTTCACTGTCCTTATCACCCTTTTCACCTAATGCTGGTGTTCTTCAACCTTAGTGAATATCAGAATCACCCAGGCAGCTTGTCAAAACAGACAGCTGTCCCATTCTCCATTTTTCAGTAAGTTTGGGATAGGGAGAGCACAAGAATCTGTATTTCTAACAAGTTCCCAGGAGATGTTGATACTGCTGGTCCTAGGATAATACTTTAAGAACGACTGACCTAATAAAATCTTTTGTCCTTGTACCTATCAATGGGACAATACCAGTACCAAACTCATAGAGATCCCGGGAGGATTTAAGACTTAGTGTATGGAAGGCTCTTAGAGCTAGTGTCCCAGGCAGAGTAAATGATACACACATTATGATGTTGGTCTTTATTGTTGTTTTTATTGTTCAAGGCTAAAGACAAATTTTCTAAACAATCTAATCAGAATAATTTTCCTTTCTATATCTTAATATTGCCTTTGTGCCATTGCACACCAGTGATTATATTTTATTGTATGTTGCATGTATAGATATTTAACTTTGATGATATATTGTCAACACTACAAGTCAGCAAATATGCCAATTTAGACTGTTTTCCTGTCCTCCATAGTGCCTAGCATAGTGCTCCACAAGCATACATTAAATTGTTTGTGGCTTAATAATGAAATAATTCAAAAGCAGAGAGTGAATCTAGAAGCGATTTAAATTATACTATTAGAATCAATTTAGCAGAAGATTTAGTAAGATCCCTTAGGTCTCCTGATTCAGAGTCTAATGCCAGCCCTTAGTTTGTTGCACAGACCTAGATATAGCCATGGAAGAGGAGATAAACAGCCAATGTAATTACAGTGACATAATGGTTACACTTTTATAGCTGAGGGGAGCAGCAAATAGGATTTTAAAAATCAAATTAAAACTGTCATTCCACAACATTAAGTTTCCAGAATTTTCATTTTTTAATATTAATGATTTTTTTCTTCAAAAAGGAACAAACAATGCTAATTCTACTGCTACAATACTGTTAATGAAGAAATAAAGAATAATTTATCATTGCATAATTAACACAGTACAGTTAAGCATGTTTCAATGATTTTGTATAATGGCCTCTCATAACTAGATGATACTTGTTAGTCATAGTGGGGAAGGAAAACTATCCAAGGAATCATTAATGAAGATGGATAAACTGACCAGGTTTTTATTTTACTCTTTTATATAAAGTGTTTACAAGATTTTTGTATTTTGGCACTGTTTTATTCCTGAGCCTGTAGGTGACCAGATGGTTAATAAAATATTTTAACTGATTCAAGAAATGAAAGGCTAAGGAATAAAAGGCTAAGAATGCAACCCATGCAAGTCAACAGGCTTTCTTCTTTGCTTCCAAATGGTACCAACTCTTAACTTTGCAGGTGCATGAGACTTTGAAGATAGCAGAATACTGTTATCTTTAGCCATCTATAATACCTTAAAATTATCAGAATTAATGACGAAATTTATCGGAATTTTCTGTTTAAACCATTTTGGGAGTCAGGAAGTATGAAGAGAGGAAAAAATCAAAACATGAGTTAAAGGTGATAATACACATGATCTTATAGCTACTTTCTTTTAATAGTGTTCCCAAAAATAGACTTTTGAGTTATTGATGGTTGTATCTATAGGAAACGCTGCAAAAATTTCAATACCTACAACAAACACCTTTCAACATTCAATCAAAGCAGGTGCATATTCAGGTTTGACTTATTATGTGGTAGGGGGTAAATAGTTGTGGTGGACAGTTACCTTTTGCCCATTGGAGAGGTTTTCAATAAGTGATCTACATGGCCACATCCAGCCTGAAGATACATTTATTTGACTCACATATTACTGAAATCCTATTTTAGTGTTCAACATATGCAATTTGAGAAATTACACTTATAAAATATATATTTCCAGCTGCTCTTTAGAAATCAGTTCATTGAGCAACATTGAACCCATTACATACAATCTACAGAGCAGTGTTGAGGGCTGTCCCCTTTCAGCAGGGACTTGTGTCTCCAGATCTCTAGATTTACATATTTTCTGTTGTATGACACTCGACCCTATTTCATCATTTATATTACTGCTTGACCCCTATTGACATTTATATTTGTTATCCTGATCTACTATATCTCTAGCACAGTGGTTCTTATGGTCCCCAAACCAGTGGCATCAGCATCACCTGTGCATTTGTTAGAAATACAAATTCTCAGCTGTATATCAGACCTACTGAATCAGAAACTCTGGAGATAGGATCTACCACTCTGTGTTTAACAAGCCCTTCAGGTGATTCTGAAGTCCATTTAAGTTTGAGAATCATCTCTTGCATATCCAAGCCTTAAGATGCGTATTTATTCTTGGCTTGCTTTCATTTCCAGAAACCTGTGAAGGTTCAAAAATAGTGGGGACATTATTTTTGTTGTTATCATTTGTAGCAAAAATTTCATTGCACAAATTGAAAGAGAGGAACAGAGTCATCTCATGAGTAAAGCCATAGCCTTCTAATGCTTAGGTTTTCTGTATTCTAGCTGAAGTGTGTTTTTTTTTTTTTAATGTTTATTTACTTTTGAGAGAGAGAGGGAAAGAGGCATTGAGAGAGGGAAACACAGAATCCAAAGCAGGCTCCAGGTTTGAGCTGTCAGCATAGTCAGATGCAGGGCTTGACTTATGAACGGTGAGATCATGACCTCAGCCAAAGTTGGATGCTTACCAGAATAAGCCACCGAAGCATTCCCAGTTGAAGTTTTATAGAGAGTTAGGAATATCAAGTTTCATCCATGTCTATACATATTCCTAAAAATCTTTTTAATGTTTATTTTTTGAGAGAGAGACAGACTGAGAGCAGGGGAAGGGCAGAGAGAGAGGAATACACAGAATCTGAAGCAGCTCCACGCTCCGAGCTGTTAGCACAGAGCCCAATGTGGGGCTCGAACTCACAAAATGCGAGATCATGACCTGAGCCGAAGTCGGCCATTCGGCCATTTGTGCCACCCAGGTGCCCCTATACATATTTCTAAACAGCAAGGTGTTTTTCATGATAGAGAGAAGCTAAGGGAGGAAGGAAGAGCCTGGTTTTGATACCATGCAATTCTAAACTGCAAAGTTCAAGACCAAAATATTTTGTAAAACTTACACCTCACTTCCTCTACCTCCTCAAAAGCTAAGCACAGACCCAAGGGCAGAGGATGACAAAAGAGTATGGACAGCAAAAGAGTGGTTTATTTGGTAGATAGTAATGCAACAGACTACTACAGTATCTGACCACATCTCTGAGCAGCTCAACTGACATCAGCAGCCACTTTTCTCTGGACTTTTTGTTTTATTAGAAAATTTAACCTATATTTTTTAAGGGCCTTTCATTTGAATTTTATTTGCAGCTGAACACATTCCTAACTGGTATGGATACCCCATCCACCATACACATAAAAAAAGATAAAAAACATTTCATACAAAAACATATAAAACATACTCTCTTCAAATTATGGTTAGTAGAAGACTATGGAATTTCTGCCTTTTTTTCTTAAAATTATCAGTATTAAATTTTCAATAGTGTTCTTTGTCTTTTGCTTTATGAAATATGGAAAACAAATGGGTGTGTATCTCCCTTCACCTTAGATTACAATTTCATTAATTTTGACCACATAAACTCTCAGTTTTCATGTTTCAAAATGTGACAGTATAATCTTGGGAATCCATATAAAAACTTATTCTCTGTTAGCCAACTTGACAATAAATTATATTAAAAATAAATTAATTAAAAATTAAAAATTTAAAAGATTAAAATAAAAAAAAAACTATTCTCATGGATCTTAACTCTTACTCTCTCTGGATCTTTTCTAGCTCCTTTTTGTCATTCTTGACAAGTTTTAATTACTACATTACTTTGTACTTCTCTGTATTATATATATTTTCTATTTTAGTTATGACACATTTATATCACACTAGTCCATTTAACTACGGTATAAACTTCAGGAAAGAGGTAATGATTGAGAACCCTTCTTTGACTCATTTTCTAATGTTTTTATGAGTTTTCTTTGCTTAATTTTCATATTTTTCTATAATGAAACTTTTCACTTATTTTAGTTGTGATTTCTTTGCTTTGCCTCAATTAATTTGGCATTTCATCCCCAGAAAATATTAGATACTTACAATTTGATTCTTTTCTTTCCAAATAATTTATTCCTCACCAATTCTTGTCCTAGCAAAACAAATTAGGATATAACCAAGTCTTAGCTACAGAAATAGGTGTTGCAATACTGTTTATAATAACCAAATGTTTGGAAACAATCTGCTATCCAAAAATGGGAGAATGAATTAATCAACTGTAGTACCTCAAACAATGCAATATTTTATAACCTTCAAATGGAATGGAATGATATGTATCTGTATATAAATATAGCTAGTGGAAAAAGCAGGGTACAAGGCATTACATAGGGTCTGATTTTATTTTATGGTGAGGTAATAAAGGAAAGTTGTATTATCTTTTTTGCATATTCTATTTTATCTGTATAACCTAATTTATTGATATAGTGCCTTAAGCTCTTCCATCAAAATCTTGATCTATATGTCTGTCAAATAGAAAGATCCCATCTCAGCATGGTGATATATGAGAAAGAAGCACAATTTTTAACTCTGAGAGTATTGAAGAAAAATGTAGATATCTTTACGGAAATGTTTTCAAAATATATGGAAGGATTAATGGAAAATTGCATGTTACAATATTCAGCAAACTTCCTTATCTTCTCACACAGTAAAACTCCCTAAAAGTTGTTTTACCACTTGATCTCCCCCAAATCTCACACCACATGGTAGCTACTCCACTTCTCTCTTCTTTCTCCTAGAGCCCTCCAAAATGTCTCTCCCTATCTCTGTATTAGTTTTTCTTTTCCTAATGCCCCCTCCTCTTCCTAGCTACTTTTTCACTAAGTAAATCAATCTAAAGATAGTATTCTCTTTCTGTTTTGTGTACTACTATCTCTACAAATTTTGGTACAGAAGCAGTCAAACAAAAGACCTCTCTTAACAATGTGGCAGGAAGGGGATTGGAGAACAAAGAATAAATTGAATTGGTTCTTTAACACCTGTATTATACTTTACTAATGGTCCTTATGTTACATTTTACTTTGAGGTTAATACAGTATTTTCAGACCAAATTACAACTTCTATAAGCATCTATTACCTTTATAATCAGTATTAAAAACAAAACAAAAAAGCAAAAGTAAATGCCAAGAGAAATTACCTACCAGTTTCCATTATTCCCCCTGTTCTATTAAGAGAAGTACTCATCGTCTCCACCCTTTGTTTCTTTGCTTTGGGTGAGTCACTCACAACATAACATGCTTGACCAATAGATTTTATTTCTCAACAACTGGAGACTTGTTTTAACTCTGCAAAGTTTTCAACTCACCCATTGTCAAGGGTCACTAACCCCGAATGCCTATTACATTTGTAGCCAGGGACTACGAGAATACAGAAACCATATACATAGTATCTTGCTCATTCACTTGCATCGCATGCAGTGCAAGTGGGCCTGCTCCAGAAAACATACCCAAAGGCACTTCATCATATACAAGGTGGGCACCACTTAGTGCAGGATCACATCCAAAAACTGAAAACCAAAGCCAAAGCTAAAGCCAAAAGAATGCATAATGCATGGGAATAAAGAGCATTTAACAAAACAGCAATCACAAGCCTCATCAAGTTTCCCAAGACATTTTAGGAACTGCCATCAAAAACTCATTGTTTCTAAACATGTCTTTAATAATCTTGAGTTCGAAATAATTCTGCAGAGAAACAAAATTGTGATAGCATGTGTCCCAATGGCATCACCATATATCTAATGAAGAACAAACAAAGCACAAAGTAAAAATAAAACTTAAATCACACCAAATTTCAACTTTTGAACACATGTACCTCAGAGCTACTATTTCATTTAAATCAACACGACATATTTGCTAGTAGGAGGTTTTATACCTTAACTGAAAGAGCCTATAGTTTCTTGTTCTCTCAAAAAGACATTTACTTCTTGTAAGTGGACAAACATCAAACAAATATAGCACTAAACATCACAGCACCCAACAATTGAAATCTATTTGAAATAGAAAGAATTTATAAGTGCCAATGGTTTGCATAAAACTCATAGAAAAATATACCAAGAAGAAAAGGGGGGCAGGACTTTATAGTCAGCTTGTCATTCCCAATTAGCACCAATTCCCTTAACCATTTCATTCATTCTTACAAAGATAAGTGCTTTTAAATGGAAAACATGCCCTAAAGAAAGAACATGGCTTTTAGCAATCACCCTTTGGAAATAGGACCTTTATAATGGTGTAATTTTTGATACATTAAATAAAAGTCCTCATTACAATCATCTAGAAATTCTACAGTTATTCTAAATGTGGAAAAGATTACAAAGAAATAAAGTTTACCATTCGAGAGTTTGCAATTTGCAAGTGTCAATAAGTATTATTAAAATTCTTTTAATGATTCTCCATTTCTTCTGCAATGACAGACTTAGGAACTACAATTTTGAGTGCAGAGCTCAAGACAGCGGAAAAAGAACTTTCCAAAGCACAGAATATTTAACCACATTGAATGAACACAAATAAATAAATTCTTAGTAGGTGCAAATGATTTCTTATCACACAGGAAAAAATCTAAACTCCCTTGTTCCCATTGCCTGGGAGGAACTACTTCATCTGACGTCTGTTCTCGCACCATCAGCCGTACTGGCCCCATTTTGGACACAAGAGTCTTCTTTCTATTCCTTGAACCAGCCAAGGGTATCTTCACACATGTGTATTAGCACTTGCTGCTCCCTCTTTCTAAAGGGGTCTGGATTTAGAGCTGTGTATGGCAAACTGTGACTCCTCACCATTCAGGTCTCAGCTCACATGGCCTCTACACAAAAGGACCTTCCTGGGTTGCCTTATCTGAATTCAACACTCATTCATTACTTCCTTTCAAATAGCCTTTTTTTAAATTATTATTACTTCATCATCAGTAGTCATTACTCTCCCTAATAATCGACCTATTTGTCTTCTATTTATTGTTGAGACCCTCCTTTTCTTTGTAATGTAACTTCCATGAGAGACAGAGACTTACATTTCTTAAGTCCAGTAAATACTTGAAGACTGCACGAGAGAAGGTAGAGAAATTCAAGACAAGGGCTGGTTAAGCAGCTGACCCAGATAGAATCTGTACCCTATCCTGGAAGTAGGATAGCTGGATGAAGGAAAGACTTTGACACAAATGCATAATAGAGAGCTTCCATTTCATCTCCATGTGGAGCACAGCAGGGAGGAGAGCCCTTTCTCTATGCATTCAGCACTAAACATGGTTCTAACACAATTGGCTTTCTTCCTGAGCGTTGTTTGAAGACTTTGAATGAGGCAACTCTTAGGTGGGAAAGATCTGAAGAAGCATATGTTCCTGAAACTGCCCTTTCTCTCTTGTCACCCTTTCTCTCCCTGCTTCTGCACACTTCTACTGTGATCCTTGGAAGCTCCGAAGTTCATGGTCACCATGCCAGCTGATCTCTAGGAGTGTATACTGTTCTCTGGTTAATCCATACTGAAGTGTAGAGCATGTCTTTTCTGTTCCCTATGCGTCAATCAAGCAACTTGTACTAAACATCTCAGAGAAAGGAAAAGCAGGAGATAAAATAATTTGCCAACTTCATTTTAAATTGATTTGGCAGGCAAGCTTTAAATGTGCCTATCATTTTCCCCTTCCAAGTTCCTTTGCCTTGTATATAATCCCATCTGAGGTAGAAAAAGTACACATCATGGTCACAGCAGAAGCTTCAAAATTTTAGCTTGTAATAAATTTAGATTGTTCTTAATTCCAGAGTATTGATTTGAGGTCAGGCATTCAACAAGCATTTAAAGAGCACCAATTAACTATGCACTGAATGTGGCCCTAGATACTTCATGATTGGCAGAATTGGGGGGGAGGATATAACTGACTATTAATATATTAATCATCATAATGAGTAGATAAGAAACTATTACTGTCTTCATAAATGCTAAAATATCATTTAAGAAAACTCAATCTCTACTCTTGGTTTAAAAATATATATTATTTGAGAAGTAAGTATCAACAACTATTTCGGCATGAAAAAATTGCTAGGATTTTAACTTTATTGCTTCTACATTTAAAAATAATTTGATTCTCTTGACAATTTTAGGAAGGAGGGTTTTCATTTAGGGTTTTTTTTGTCATTAAAATGTCAAATCTAAGCCTCAAAGAGGTTAAGACAGTTACCCAGGCATACAAAATTATGAGCCAAGAATAAGAACCCAAACTCACGTTTATCTAATTTCCAAAGACATGGTTTTTGCATTCATCATGTTGCCTCATGGTCACAGTATGAATAAGATTATGTAATACTATAGAGAACTGAACTTCTTCCCAGAGAGCTATGTGAGGTCAGGTTAAGCATCAAACTGAACATTTGTAAAATGCTTGGTAAAAACTGGAATGTTACAAGTGTTGACTTGGCATGACGTATTGTGTTAACTCTACTCCAGCGTGATCTAAAGGCAACAATGAGATTGTGCTGAGGGTCCACAGAATCTATGCTCAGTTGAATGAATCTAGCAGGGATCACTAGTTGCTGGCCTTTGCCTGAGTTCTCCTTTTCTGCCTCAGTGCACATCTAGATTATCTTTCACAGTCTCCTTTATAATCAGAGGTGACTATATAATTGAGATCTACCAATGGAAAGGAAGCAGAAGTGATGTTGACCATTTCCAGGCAGAAACCACAAAAATCTCTTAGATGCTCCCTTCCCTATATAGATGGACTAAATGGAAGTGATCTTGGAAGATATATATTGAAAATGGTAGAGTTTCTATCAGCCTGGGTCCCGTTGTACCCCAAAACAGTGAGAAAGAAAGCCACCCACTGCTATTCACCTGCCTACTACTGTTACTGAGGAATAAATGATTTCTTTGAGCTATTTTACAAGAGTAGTTGGCCCATCTTCGTAAAAAGAACTAGATTCCATCATACTTGTTGAACTATACTGAAGGCTAATATTTACCCAAGTTTTGGGCTCAGCATTTCCTCCTCCTCAGTACTTTTCTTTATTACCTTTGGCACTTCTATTCTTATAGCTTTCTTAGTTTCTGCAAAGTTTTCCTTAACCTCAAAGAGGATATTTCATAGCCCTCTAAAATTTCCTCCCTTGTGTTTCAGAAGCGGAGAACAAATTAACCTTGTTAACTCTTACTTGAGCAGGTGCCAGGAGAATTCCATATACCAGGTCCCCAGAAAAGGCCTGACCTTGGCCCTGAATACATTTTTCTGCCTTGTTTAGTTTTCCTGAGCAATCTAAGCATTTTTTCTGTATTTAAAGTGAGTATAATGCTTTATCTCTTATGATAGTAAACTGATACTTACCTTGGCACATAGTAGGCATTCAAATATTCATCAGATATTATTTATCATTTATGACTTTAAGAAGATTGAGATAAAATTCCAATGTTATAGCTCTGTACATCAAGACAACATCATACTCAAAGTAAAGCTAACAAACAAAATCTCAAAAATCTACACAATGGACAAACTCACTGAACTATGGTCCAAATCAATGTGATTTTCTTAATCAAACTGAAAAATCTCACACTGAGGTCACTGAGGTGTCCTCCACCTTTTACCAAGATGAGATAGGCCCAGACACTTGGCCATGTTTTGGCATCTTTGGGGAATACAAACCAGATATCATAAATGTGCCCAAATTGGTTAATCTGAAAGCACTGAGACAGCCTTACCTCATGTCACTTCCTCACTAGGAAAAACCAAACAAAAAAACTACTCCTTGGTCCCTCCTAATTTCACATGAATGAAGGACAGAATGAAACCATAAAAACATTATCTAAAAGTACAGCAGATAAATAGCATTAGACATTAGCATGCATTTTAATTGTTTTAACCCCATATTATTACTGTTAGTCTTTAGGTTTGTAGATTTCCCTATAGAATAGTGTTATTGCATTGCTTTGTTTTTGTAGCTTTGTGTGCTATCACATTTTGCTAATTTAGTTATTTGTTATTTATTTGAAACCAAAGAGACCCCTCAGCCAAAAGCAATTGCAAATACACAGCCAGTTCTCTTGCTTCTATTTGCTCTATAGGCACACACAGCTGGACCTTGGGATTAACTTTTACAACACATTCCCTTTCCTTCCAGATGCCACAATCCTTCTGAATGTATTCAGAATACAGTTTCTAATCATCAGTACTGCTTCCTATTCAAGGATCTAAACACCTATAAGCTAAAGTTGTATCCCTAGAGAATGGTCCCATACTCTACTTCCATTTCTCATAGTTTATTCTTTCTCCGAAGAGAGAACCAATTTGCCTCAGTATATCACCACTTGGTCAAATCAACTCAAAACTGTCCAATCAACATAACCTCTCAAGCAAACAAACTAGGAATTGGGCTCATGAAAGAAATACAGTTAGCATTTACATCCATCACCACACTACTCAGAAGCTGTTCACTACATCTATTCACTCAGCAGCATTCTTAGATGCTACAATTTTTGTATTGAGATGCACAATACGACAATCCCAGAACAGGTCAACACAGTAAGCTTTTATAATGCAATAGCTTTTCAGCAAGACAGACATTTCTCTCTGTATAGGGACTTGCCACAGTTTAGGCAGAAGTGGGATGGAAGGGTCTCCTATTTCAGACTAGAGAGCAAAAGTGTGTAATGCATGTCAGACTCCCATCACGTAATACTTCCATGGAATAGAACCATCTGGATGGTTTACTATGCATCAGTGCTGTGCAAGAGAGTATAATGGGGCACAAATGCAAGTCACACATGTAATGTTACATTTTCTGGTAGCCACGTTCAAAATGTAAAAAAAAAAAGAAACAGGTGAAATTAATTTTAACGACCTATTTGAATTTACCCAACATATCAAAAATACAATAATTCCAACATGTAATCAATATTTTAAAATTTATCAATAAGTTATTTTAGATCACCTGCATGGGTCAGTTGGTTAAGCACCCGACTCTTGGTTTCAGCTCACCGTTCATGGAATTGAGCCCCACGTTGTGCTCTGTACTATAAGTGCACAGCCTGCTTAGGGTTCTGTCTCTCCTCCCTCTCTGCCTCTCCCCTAGTCACGTGCATTCTCTCTTTCTCTCTCTCTCTCTCAACATAAATAGACATTAAAAAATAAGTTATTATACATTTTTTATTTATACTGTCTTTAAAACCTGTTGTTTATTTTATAGTTACAGTGTATCTCAACTTGGATGAGCCATATTCCAAATGATAAATAGCCACATGTGGCTACCATATTGGACAGCCAGCTTTATGTTTGGGCACAACATCATGTGTTGGGCACAATATCATTTCCTGGAACAATCCCCTGTACCACTTAACTCTCCAGTTAGCTAGCCCTATTCACACTCAAAGCTCAGAATTATTCAACACATATTTATTAAGTGTGTACAATATTCCAGGCAGAGCTCTAGGGTCAAAGGATAAGGAATGGACAAGACAAAGTCTCTGTCTTTCAAAGCATAGCAAGTACAAACATTCACCCAGAGAAGCTTGGTCTGATTCCTTGATAGAATAGGAGAGGACCTGTCGCTCTGTTAAATGCTTTTATAGTACATACTCTTCCTTCAGAGGATGCTTCCTAATTTAAATCATTTGCCAAATATCTACCTTAATAGACTGCAAAGATTCATAAAAGTAAAAATAATATCTCACTCATTGCTGCACCCCAAAGCCTACCCAGCAGTCTGTGCCTGGCACAGAGCAGATGTACAAAATACTAGTTGAACATAAGAAAGGAAGGAGAGAGGAAAGAAGAGAGGAAGGAAGAGAGTGAGGGAGGAAGGAAGAGAGTGAGGGAGGGAGGAAAGAGGAGGGAGGCAGGGAAGGTGGGAGGAGGAAAAAGAGGGAGGAAGGTGGGTAGAGAAATATGCAAAGATAGAAGTGAGGCAACTCTAAATATCAGTGAGGTTCATTAGCTAAATGGCATAGCTAGCTGCCTTAATTTACCATTATCTACCTCTTTTATACTGAGCCCTTTCTGAACTCTCCCAAGCTTCATACAATCAGCACTACATACCTTGAATTTCATATACTATTTTCCTGGATTTACTTCAACAATGTTTCAATTCTGGACATGTCCTAAAAATATGTATGAAGGGGCTATATATTTTATAGCCACTCCAGTACATTTTGAAAACTTTTTATCCAGTTTATATTATATCATATGCATTCAAAAGAAGCTGGCTGGCTTTTATCACTGTCATCTTGCCAAGGATCAAAAGAATAGTTGTAAGCTGCCCACACCTAGCTCTAATTACAGAGATTCGCAGATATTTCCTTGTGACGGCCTATTAACTCTTCACCGACTTAGTCAATCACAAGAATTTCTTTTTCAGGCAGTGATTTTTTTTGTTAAAGCTTTTTAGTTTTTGCTAGAGCATACCATATATGCATATTAGACACTTTCAAATTTATGTTTCAGTCAAAACTTCAAAATGTTTTATGACATCTGTTGGGTTTTTTAATCTCTTTACTCTAAATCCATATTTTAATCATTGTCTCATTTATTTCATCTACCTATAGATTCAGCTAAGTTGGTCGACACAGAAACTCTTTGCAGGCCTCCATCCCCACCCTTCCACCAACACACACAGCATCAATTCAGAGTATATTAATGCTGATATTCATGAAGATCCATGGAAGCAATAGGCAAAGATTTGGATCCTCCTTCTCTACGAAGGTAAGTGTGGTCCAAGTACCAGCAGCACAGACATCACCTGGGAACTTGTTAGAAATACATACCTTCAGGCATCTCCCAGGCATACCAAATCAGAGAATCTGGGGATGGGACCCAGCAATCTGTTGTATTATGGAGCCCTGTAGGGGAGTCTCGTGTACAATCTGATGCAGAGTTGAAAAACCCTGCTCTCAGTCAACCTCTTGTTCTGTGCTAGGGTGCAACATTGAGACAAGAGTGAATTATCCCACTGTGGACTTGCTTTTGGAAATGAAATGGGGTACCATGATAGAGAAACATATTTAGAGAGCATATTTAAACTTTGGAATGATAAAAAAAAATAAAACTATAAACTGAAATTTACAAAGAATGGCACAAGTATTGGGGAAAAAAACACATACAACCAACTCTTAAATTGAAAATCCATCAAATTTCATTGTAAAGGGGAAAAGAAGTCACTGGGACTATTTTCAAATCTACAACATTTCTGAAGTCAGATTCCAAGTTGTCTTTCAGTTTTTGTTTATAGTATTTTTAGATCTCTCTCTCTGCATGCTATGTTTTCCTTTAGACACACTGCCAACTTTTTGTATCTGTCATCTGGTTTTGAAAATGAGGTTTCTCATCATTTTTTAAGCATTTCACCATTTCAATTGTCACACTAATGCTTGGTACATCTGGAAGTTCCTATGATAGGATGGATTTAGAATCTACATTTAAAAGCGTGTCAAATAATTACCAATATTTAATTTCATGTTCCTTCAGAAAAAAGAAAAATCCATTAGAGGTTCTACAGTTCTTCTTCCGTGCCATCTCCTAAATTAAACTTCATATTAAAAAAAACTAGATTCTAGGATTTCTCAGGCTTCACATTTTCAAATTTAAATTCAAAAAAGCAGAAAGAAATGATATGGAATGAAGTGATTTATCCTAGGGGTTTGTTCTTTTTAAGTATAAGATAAACCGAGAATCGCAAGGGGAAGAGGAGGGGAGCAATCACATGAGCCGGGCTGGCATCCTCATGTTATTTCTGTATGTGATTACATATTGCTTTGGGGTTTCTATTTCAAGAACTAGTCATTTATTTTTTCCTCCAATACAAATGTATTCTTGATGACTAGGATATCGTTTTAATTATTTTTAATAAAAATCATTTGGCATCTGTGACCTTTTATAGTGTTTCTGCAAAAGGTTCAAAGTATTAAACAAAAGTATCCTTCCATCCCCAAACTGTAATATGACTTCAGAAAGTTAATTAATGTCACATCCTGAAGGATTAGGCTGTGAATGTTGTTTGGGATGGTAGCAAAGAGTATAAACTTGGGAATCAAATTGCACAGGTATGAATTTAGATTTGCCACTTACTTGCTAGATGACCTTGAGCAATTCCTTAAACTCTGCATTTAAAATTTATCATCTAGGGGCTCCTGGGTGGCTCAGTCAGTGATAGGTCAAACTCCTGATGTCAGGTCAGGTCATGATCTCATGATTCTTGAGATCAAGCCCCATATCAGGCTCCATGATGAGCGTGGAACCTACTTGGGATTCTCTCTGTCTCTGTCTCTCTCTCTCTTTCTCCCCTTCCCCTCTAATGCACTCTCTCTCAAAATAAATAAATAAACATTAAATAAATAAATAAAATTTATCTATAACAAGTGAATGGAAATGTATTTAGCTCTTGAATTGTTGTTAGCAAAGATCAATAAATCAGCACATGTAAAGGGTCTATCACAATGTCTAATATATAGTTTCAAATATTTATGGACATATTTTACTGATAAAATTTAATAAGCCTCTTTGAAAGTATGCTTTGATAAGAAGTTCTTTCAGTTAGGGACAAGTTTATTAATTATTAATACCTTCTGTCCTGGTATTAGCTGATTTTCCATCAATTTGTCAAAATGAATGATGGATAAGTAACTGCACAATTAGTGGGTGTGTCCAAGAAGATCAGATTAAGGGAGCTTTCTTGGGAAATTGGTGATAAGATGTGCCACATTCCCTGTAATCATCCCTTCCTATCCATAGGTGCCATCCACCTGTTCCTCTATTCCATACCCCACATCTCCAACACAAAACTACTGTCCATCATATACACATGCGGAAGCAGAAAGGTTCCCACTGCTCAAGAATCTGTGGGCCACATGCAGTTCTCTCCTGACTACTCTCTCCACCTAATGGACAAACGGTGCCTTGTTATACCACAAAGAATGCTTGCCTTTGCTTGTTTGAAAACATCCCAGAGTTTGAGGCCATGACATGTACCAGTTCAACTTAGTCATTCCACCTTTTACTTTTCTTCTTAAATATATAGATATTTAGATATATGTATTTAATATCATAATATGAAAACAATAAAATATAATATAGTATAAAGGAATACTGACAGCCTTCAACTGATGATGGTTCAACTTACACATTTTTTGACTTTACGACAATGAGAAAGCATTATGTAAGTGTACTTTGAAATTAGATTTTTTTTTCCTGGGCTAGCACTATGCAGTAGGATACTTTCTCCACACGGTGGACAGTAGCAGCAAGCAGCAGCTTCCAATCACACACGCAATCCCCAGGATAAACCACCTATACTCGTACAACCATTCACATTTTACTTTCAGTATAGTATTCAATAGCTGACAAGAAATCTTCAACACTTAGTTATAAAATAGGCTTGGTGCTAGATGACTGTGCCCAAATCTATGGTAATGTAGGTGGTCTGAGTAAATGTGAGTGGGTGAGGTTAAACTATGATGGTGGGTAGGTTAGGGGTATTAAATGTATATATATTCCATAAAACAATGAACACTCATTTTAGAAAACACTGTGCATGAGTATATGGATATTTCCAGCCATTACATATAAATACACACACACAAAATTTTGGTAACCCACGGATATATATTTATTACAGTTTACAGAAGTAGCAATAACAATATTCTCTTCTCCTGAGTCCTAAACAAGACAATTAAGCAGCAGTTAAAAGATGCAGAACAGTAAATGTGAAAGCCTCTGTCCCTACTCCTTTTTAGTCATAGAAAAGAAGAAACTTCTATATCCCAGATAGGAAAGGCATCTCGCTCCAGGAACCAGTGTCACCCCTTCCCAATCCCTTGGTTCCTTGTCCTTAGGAGAGTAAGAGGAACTCATCTAATTGGTGAAAATGGGAAAAGGAAGTAAACAAGGGATCTCTGTTTCCAGTCATGGCTGGGAGGTCTGGCATTGTTCAGGTCTACCTGTGACTGAGTGCTTGGCTTCCATTGGCACAGGGGAAGTTCGACGGATGACAAAGAGTATTATGAAGCTGCTGTTTTGAGCTCCATCATCTGGCTCTTTCTTTGCTGGTTTCTACCTCAGGGAATAGAATGGAGTTATTCTTCGGTCCTTTATATGTCCTTTGTAAGATCCAAATTACTATTCTACAATATGCCTGTCTCTTAATGAGTTGAGAACATTTTCCCCTGTCATTAAATATTCTTTCTTCTATAACACCATCTTTAATTGCTATTCAGCATTTTTATTCTATGATGCTTTTATATCTTATTGAGCCAGTCTCCTATTATTAGATAATTGAGATTAAAAAAAAAAATAAAATAAGTTGCTGTAATTAAGTTTGTAAATAATACAAACATACAGTATTCTTTCTATACCAGTCTGTTCATTTACTGAGAATAAATTCTTAAAAGGACATTGGGTAGGTCAACATAGATGACTATTTGAAATATTTTTTAATGTGCAGTGCAAAGTTATCATCTAGAAAGTTTGGGTCATTTTATGTTTCCCCTACAAGTAAATGAGAATACTTATTTCCTTGAATACTTACTAGTGTTAAGGAATGGGATTAAAACAATATGTCAAATTTCACTTCCTGAGATTTCATATGCTTTAGGTAGTGGAAAAAAGCCAGGGTGCATCCTTTGTTTGGAAGGCACTGTTTAACTACAGTTTGCCCAAGTGTGAAATGCCAGATTTCCTTAAATCAAGTTACCTAATCTCTTGACATTAACAAATATTAGCATTTTAAGACCTGTTTTGAAATTAAGACAAAAGCAAACATCATTGCTAATGTACATCTGAGAGAGGAAGGAGAAAGAAACCATGGAAACCAGCAGAGGAATTAAAATGGCAACTAAGAATTAGACACCAGAATAGAACCAGCAATAGGCCAGATGAGGATTTTAATTAGAACCGATTTGACAAGAATTATAAGGTGTTCCTTTGCAGTTTTCTTTCTTTTTTTTTTTTTTTTTTTCTCTTTTCGTCATGCTTTTTAGGAAGCCTTGATAAATCTTACCTCCACTGTACTTTTGCTTCTCATAAAACTCCTTAAAAATACCACAGGCATTTACTACACACAAACACAGCTCAGTTTTTAGGCCACAGGATGGCACTCTGGGTGCATATAAATGATGAAGTGCCACTCTTCCCCCTGGAAAAAAGGCTCTCTGTCCCTAGGGAGGTTCTGACAGACATGACTCCTGGTCTTAACTCTAAGTCCAGCACCTATCCATGGGAGGAGTTTATAGTGACTAAGATTTCTCCAGAGAAGCCCAAGACTTCTCTCAGGTGTTTGTCTCCATACGTCCAACACTGGCAAAGCACTTTCAAGAACACCTAACCTGTTAGCCTTCTCATTTCCTTGAAGGTTACACTTACAGGGAGAGAATTTTCTTCACAGAAAGCAGCTATATCCCCGAGATGAACACCTCAGGAAATGTAACCACTTCAATGCGTATGGATCACATGGTTAAAATGCATTTCCATATGGTTGACAGTTCCAAGCACCAAAAATAGCAGTGTTGTTTCTCTTTAAATATAATTAATATTCTGTTGTGTGGGAGTGAGGTTAACATGTGTTAAATGCAGTTGCAGGTAAAACATACAGAAATTTTTACCCATATTTGGACAAATGAAGTTGTCCTTATTATAGTTATCATCCTTATTATTGTTTATCATTAAAATGTGATGTAAAAATAAAAGTATCCTTAAGCTTTAAATGTTGGCCTCTGATATAGTCATCAGAACATTAAAAGACATAAAAGATGACATAAGTCCTTGGAAGACAAAGTGCATTTAACCAAATCTTTAGTAAACTATAAATAACGGTAAAAAGATTTAGATTGAAATTACAATAATGATTTACACTGATGGCAAGAAAAAGGAAGGAGTTGCCAGGCAAGCCATGGGACTGGTGAGTGGATGACAAGGAGATACTGTGGGTACAAAGTGAACTCCAGTCAAGGAGTTATCACAAAATAATACAAAATTTAAAATATGACAAAATGACAAGAAGCTTTGAAAGCCAAGCTAAGGTTTCTTTAAGACATGATTCAGACACAGAATGGAGGGACATTGTGTGATGGAGATACTGTTTTAAGATCAAGCAGGTATCTGTGCAGAAAAAATTGAATTAGGAAAAAAAAGGTAAAGCATAGAGACTGAAGGCATGGAGGTGTGTTAGAAGGATCCTGCAGTTGACTAATGTAACAAGAACTCAGGCAACAGTGGGTCAGAGGAAATGGAGAAAAATCTGCAGGTTAGAGAGATACTGGGAGAAATATGGACTGTCCAGACTAGGTGACTAAGTGACACTGGCAATGCAGCCTTCAAAATTGCAACTTCAGATATCCCAGCATCTGAATGAACATAACCTCCAATCCTGTCAGCCCAGTACAATAATTATCTGAGCTGATCTCCAAGGACTCATTTTTCTTCTTCTGTAGTCCCCTCCAGGCTTCATTCCTTTTCCTGCTTCACCAGAACAATATCCTCAGAAATATCCTCAGTTCCTTTGCCCCTCAATTTAGTTGGCAAAACCCTGGATGAACCCACCAGCCATCAGGTTTTTCCCACCCCTACTGCATCCATGCAGATTGATAATGATGGGTCTTTCCCAATGAGACAGGAGGATATAGGTATAAATCCATGAGACATGGCCTTAAATTATGCAGAAATTTTACTTTGCTATGTTCCACCTCCACCCTCAGCAGCTGTGGTAAGCATTTTCACACGCCCCTCCTTACTTTCATCTGATAATCTTGCTTCACTCCCTTTAAGAATCTCTGGAAACTGTGAGATGGGAAGTTCATCTCAAATCTAGATATTAACTGGGTCTACACCCATTTTTTTCCTGCTCTTTCATTACGATGGGGAAAATTTTCTTCCTCTCATTAAATGATATAACTACCACATGTGCACAGGATCTGAGTCCTGTTCCTTCTGAAAGATTTCTCTTTTGTATTTTTGGTCTCATATTCTATAACTGATAGTTCTCATTCACACATAAACATAATTTAGAATATCACTCATTTAATTGTCAAAGTTTTTATGAGTATCTACTACGTGTCAGGTGTTCTATGAGTCAGGAATAGATCAATTAAAAAAAAAAAAAAAGACCAAAAGAATTGCATGAAGTTCTAGACTTTGCTAATGCTAATTTGAGTTTCATCTCAAAACAAATAAAACAAAACATAAAAATAAAACAATCTAAGTCCCATTACTACACAGTCATCTTCAGTGACCATTACTCTGTTCCATTTCTAGAAAAACTTCTTCAGAGCTGTGTATATATAATGTCCCCACTTTTTCACTTTGCAATCACTAGCAAACCACTCCAATCTTGCTCCTGTTCCCATCAGTCGACTAAAACTACTCCAGCTGAGGTCTGAAAAGATATCGTGTTGTCAAATCCAACCACTGCTTTTCAGTCCTCATCTCATTTGACCCCTTGGCAGCATTTAATTGTGCCGTCAATGCTTTGTTCTCAAAGTATGCGTCTTTTGACTTCTGTTATACCGTACTCTTGCTGGGATTCTTCCAGCTCCTTAATTATGACACTGTATATAATTCTCTCTGTGTGAGCAATGATCATCTTTCTCTTAGTCTGCCTATATGCCTCCACTCTTCAGGACTCAGCTTACATATCACTTCTTCCAAGAAGTCTTTTCTATCCACTGGATAATGTGAACTTCAATTTTTATTTCATGTTACCCTATTTTTTCCTTCCAGAACCTTTGTCACAAATTTGTATATGAGCAAATTATTTACTGTTTGTAAGGGACAAAACTGTAAAAAAAAAAATTTAGCATTATATGCCAATCTTATATTGCCAATCTAATAATGGCACTGTATACAATTATATACCTAGTGCCTGATATACAGTAAATAGTAGCAGAATAAATGGACTAGGTACTTTGCTCCCTTTGTATTGAACCATGCTTGAAATTGAATGAGACAGAGTCAAAAGTAACTTCTTGTCTTTTAGAGTGGATAATAATGAAAAGTTAGATGAAGTTCATAGTGCAGGAGAATTTCAAAGTGGACTAGTTCTAGGAGGAAATAATGTGATCCACTGGGGGACATGTTGAAGTTATCACTGGAACATCTAAAGGAAAGATATAGCACACTGATGGAGACACATGACTTCTTCATATCCATTCGACCCCTTTCCCATTGTATAGAAGCCATAATACTTAGTGGTTTGACCTCTCCTCAAGCAGTAAGCAACTTATGTTACTTTCATTCTCCCTTATCAGGGATTTGTTTGTGAGTCCAGATCTAAGCCAATTGGTACAATACATTCAGTGACAATAGGGATTGGTTCAGGAATGAACATGAGGCCCAACCAATATAGAAAGACATGAAGAGGTTTCTTACAACATATGGGAACAGTTTTCTTGTTCAGGGAAAGTAAGAAGAGATGTGTCCTTTATCCCATTGAGCATAAAGGAGGAAGTATGTGGCTCTAACTGCTACTATTGATTATTCCATGTACAGCCAAAGGAAAGCCATGCTTGGGAAAAAGCCAACGTATGGATAGCAAAGCAAAAGATAGAGAAAAACTGGCTTCCTGATTACACCATGAATGGCTGGGTCAACAAACCCAGAAGCTTCCTAGCTCTGCTATTTCCTATTATGACCCCATAAAAGTATGGATAAATTATATACATAATTCTTTATCTTTTTTGGGAGTGAAAACTTCTTACCTGATACACATAAAACAAGGGCTTTGGAAAATGAGTAAGAGTCAACCTAAGAAAATGGACAAGTTCACTGAAAGAGCAACATCACTGTAAAAAAAAAAAAGGGGAGGAATGAAGCAACAAATGTATTATTTGTATTATCTATAAAGAAATGATTAATAATTAGAAAAAATAGTATAAATGTGGACAAATAGGGTAAAAAACAAAAGCCACCTATCAAAGTCACTTAGTTATCTTATCCTGTTCCTTACAGGAGTATTGTTGGTCATATTAATCATATCAGTACAATAATATGTAAGAGAAGCCCCAGTGTCAGGTTTGTGAAAATGTATTTTTAGAGAGAAACTTCAATAAAATTCTAAAAAGGAATATTACAAATGAGTTCATTAATTTACCCCTTAATAAATATGATATAACTTTGCATACAGTTCTCAACTGTTTTACCAGGATCTTCCTAGTACTGGGTCTAAGCAACACATCTGACCTCACATTACTCACAGACTTCTAGTAGAGGAAACAGACTAACAAAAAGTACACCACAGTCTGGTTAATCCTGTTAAATGGAGGCAGGGGTACTGTCACTATGGCAACTACACTACCCAATGTTAATGGAGGTGGGCTAGGTGAGGCAACTTAGGGAAAGAATGCCTGAACTTTATGTCTAAGGAAGAGTAAGAGTAATCAGGCAAAGGAGAAAGCAAATTCTTGGCAGAAGGAACAAACCTAGAGGATTGAGAAATGCATCATGACATAGCTCTTGAGGATGAAGTGTGACTCTTGCATCCTGACCTGAATTGTACCTCTCTGGTTGAAAACGGTGCTCTTACATAGTGTCCCCTCAGTCTATAAGAGGCCAATCAGCCCATTCCAAATTGGAAAATAAATGGAAAGTGTCTATTAGCCATGATGTTGTACACTACCATTTACAGTTAGATAAATGAACACAAGATACCCTGAAGATACCAGATCTGTTTGTTTTCATTTTGAAAGGCAATGACTCAGATACCACTTTCTCTGGGATTTATCTCATCTGCTTATAGGAAAACCTATAGACTCAGGCGCATAAGGCCATTGCTCTGTTTATGAACCAAGTATGCAAATACTGCTATCTAATTACATTGTATACAACTCAATACAATGTACAATGGGCCCCCAGAAAGGTTTCTCTCAGAATATCTAATCATAAGTAAATAGCAGTCTCTTATTTTCTAAAATAGAAACTGAGCAACAGAAAAGCAACTTTTATCTGTGATCAAGAACATCTTTTCCTGATCAGTGGAGTGAGAATCCAAACAAGTTGACTATTTTGAATTCTTCACAGGCTTCTGATATGTTGATTAAGACAATCTGCTATCCTGATTCTTATTATTTCAGTTGCTCTCTTTCTTGTGCCTAGGGAATCAGGAGGGAAGGCCAGTTTGCCTAGTCGTTTCATGGAAGGAAGTGTCCACTTTACAAAGGTAGCTGTACTATGCGTGTAAACATAAGCAGATCCTGGCCATCAGTGGCACAGGAAAAAAATCTCCCTTGCAAATCACAGAGGCTGAATAATTCACAATCTCCCTCAATAGCTAATTCTTGTCTTCAGAGTATTCCAATTTTGGAGAAACTCTCCTTCACGTCTAATCCAAGTCTATCTTCATGGAAAATAACTTCCTATGGTATCAGGGAAGCTAAAGAAAATATTCTGTGTGGTGAGATTCAAGGGCGGGTAACTGAGTTCTTGTTCCCAAAATATCTCTCCTACTAATAGGACCTCAAATCTATGGATTGTAAGATATACTATTACTTTGCAAATGACTAATAAAAAATGTTGGCAATCAAACTACGGACAAATGCCTTATCATTTAATTTATTAACTTATTGAAAGAGCTCTTAAGACTTATGTAGACATAGATTTTGATTATTATTTTGTGGAAAATATAAAACAAATTCCTAACGCTTCTTTATATATGGAATCTCACGCTTCAATTTTTTTTCTTTTTTTTCTTTTTTTTTTCTTTTTTTGGTTAGAGTTAAAAATATCTGTGTTTTATCACATGTAGGTATTCTCTATGCTGGAAAGCTGATGATTCAGCATTTCCTAAAACAAAGTTCCACATAGTCTTTGTGATTTTCCTCTAAACTGTTGACAACTATTCTCTAAGTTTTATTGTTGATGCTTTCTTGATCTTAGGTTTAAATGGGAGGTTATTAGGGCTGCCTGGGTGGCTCAGTTGGTTAAGCATCTGACTCTGGATTTAAGTTCAGGTTATGATCTCACGGGTTCATGAGATAGAGCCCCACATCAGACTGCACTGACAGTGCAGAGCCTGCTTGGGATTCTTTCTCTCTGCCCCTCTCTCACTCGTGCTTTCTCTCTTTTTCTCAAAATAAATAAATAAACTTTAAGAAAATGGACTCCATTAAAAAATAGATGAAATAAATGGGAGATTATTAAACAACTAAGACA
Source organism: Panthera uncia (assembly GCF_023721935.1). Classification (NCBI taxonomy): domain Eukaryota; kingdom Metazoa; phylum Chordata; class Mammalia; order Carnivora; family Felidae; genus Panthera; species Panthera uncia. Next base: position 96,109,179 of record NW_026057577.1, read on the forward strand.
AATCTTTTTTAAAATGTTCACTAAATGTCAAGTTGCTGCTTTTAAAATACAGATAGCAATTAAACTCAATCTATATTACTGATAATGCACATGACCTGACTGAATTTTGCTCATAATTCAGGTTTATTTAAATTACAGTTAAGAACTTGTAGCATAATATTAGTTTCAGGTGTACAAGACCTGATCGAAGTTTTTACTATGTGTATGCAATGACATTTCCATTATTATGGTCTCTTGCCAAGAGTGACTGAATGCAGTTATCAACTGTTTCAGGGATATTAAAATGCAAAAAATATAAACTTCTTAAAATTGATGAAATACGGACCTCCCAATGGAAGCTATTTATTCATTTATCTATTCACTCAGTCATTAAAAATTATATTTATTGAGCATCTACCATGTGACAGGCACGTGGATAAGGGTCACAAAATGAGGAAGTGAATGGACTGGTTTCTCTAATCAGAAACTGAGAAAATAATGGATCTAAAATTATATACTGTTAGAGTTTATGACCTAATCATAAATGGGAGTTCCTAGTTTCTCACAAGGTATTTGTTAATGAAGAGAAATCCTGGGAATTACAAGAGAAACTTTTGCTATCCTGCCAAGATGCAATTTAACCCTAATTGGAGAAACAATAGATAGGTTTCTGGAAATAAATAGATATATTAATCTTAGATAATGTTTACTTAGGGCAGAGAAAGATAAGACCAGACAAAACTAAGTAGGCCAAGGCATTTCTGCACTTGGATTGAGAAAAAGAGTATAAAAGTAGAGGTAGGCTGGGGGAGAGACATGTTAATACCACCCATCTGGGGCTATGGAAAGGGACTGAGGGCATCTTCACTTCTCTCTGGACATTCTTAAAACTTTTGGGGCACCTGGGTGGCTCGGTCGGTTAAGCGTCTGACTTTGGCTCAGGTCATGATCTCACAGTCCGTGAGTTCGAGCCCTGCGTCGGGCTCTGTGCTGACAGCTCAGAGCCTGGAGCCTGTTTCAGATTCTGTGTCTCCCTCTCTCTCTGCCCCTCCCCTATTCATGCTCTGTCTCTGTCTCAAAAATAAATAAACGTTAAAAAAAAAAAATTAAAAAAAAAAAACTTTTGTGAGCTTCCCAAATTCTATAAATTTCTTGCCTAGATATCATATATGGACACTCAATCCCTATCTCATACATATCCCTGGATTTGGCACATCTGCCTGCTTCATGCTGTATTATACTATCACCAAGAATCATCAAATGGAACTCCTCAAAGAATTCTAAAGTGTAATCCAAACATCAGATTGTTTTAGAAATAGGGAAACCAGGGCCCAGAGACAGAATGCAAATAGAAAAAAAAAAATAGTCCACTGTATTCCTGTCATATATTCTTTTCTGACAACGGAGATATTCAATTTTTACACCTCCAGCATCTTCCGGCCACTGATTCAATGACATCTCTGTGTCAGATTTCTAAGAATGATAGTAAGTTCCCATAGAAGACATAACTTCCACAATTTGTGGTTCAATGAGTTAAACAGCTGAAAATACATACACACTCACATGTGCATACACACATATATCATTCCTATATGTTAAGTACTGCCTTGGAATTAGATGTATGAAAGACATAATAATGATATTCTTCTTCCTCTTACAGATTCCATTCTCCAGAGAGAGAGAAGAACATGCCAAAAGTCCATGTAATCATTACAGTGTGATAAGGTACCATTCAGAGATGATCTCAGAAATTCAGAGATGATCTTAGAGAGGAGGAGATGCCTGAGCAAAGATAATTAAGAGTTTATTCTATAAGAGGGAGAAAGGTTGGTGCAATGAATATCTTGATTTGGCCTAGTGGCCCTTCCTCCTGCATCTGAAACAGCAATTTCAATTTCCTAAGAGACCTCACCACTCCCTCACTTGTATTGCATGTGATTCACCCCACCCTTGATTTGGAGCCACACATATGACCCAGGTTTCACCCATCAGAGTGAGGTCCCAATCAGGTCATTGACTTGACCAGAAGATTGGTTTAGTAATGGATGAAGACTTTAGTCATACAAATGAGACCTGAATCTGGGACTTTTACTAAAATAAGTGAGACTAAAAGCAATCTCTCTTTCAGCTGGTGTTACCAATAGAATAGACTATAATTTGGAGCAGATGGCAGCCATCTTGTAATCATGAGGAAGAGCTTCTCTGAGAATGGAACCATTACAAAGGAAAGCAGAACTGACAGATGGAGAGTGAAGTCAACACCTGATAAAAATCATTACAGTATCTGGATACAGCTGTACTATGTCTGCCTCAAATTTTTCAGCTGTGTGAGTTGTTTCCCTCTCTTACTAAAGCCAGACTGAGTTGCACTCTGTTTTCTGCATACAAAGGACTCCTAATGGTGGGTGTGGGTAGGCAATGCTCTTAAGAAGAGATGGATTTTGGGGGCCAGAGTGTAGAGTGTTATGGGCTGAATTATTTCCCTCAAAATTCATATGTTGAAATCTTAGCTCCCAGTACTTCAGAGTGTGACTATATTTGGAGACAGCATGTTTAGCTTGGAGATTAAACTTAAATGAAGTCATTGGAGTGGACCCTAATCCAACATGACTGGTGTCTTTATAAGAAGAGGAGATGACGACACAGACATGCACACAGAGAAGGCCATAAAAAGACACAGGGAGAAAGTGGTATCTCTCAGCCAAGGACAGAGGCCCTCCAAGGAAACCAACCATATTGACACCTTGGACTTCTAGCCTCCAGACTGTGAGGAAATCAATTTCTGTTGTTTAAGCCCCCCAGTATGGAGTACTTTGTTAATGGCACCCTAGCAAACTAATAGAGGCCGGCTCCTGGGAAGAAAGAATGTCAAAGATAAAGGACACGGATTGTCAAAATGGGTACATTTAGAAAGACTGAGGTAGAGAGGAAATAATGTAAAGTATGTCCAAGTGGACACAAAGAGTGAAAGGGGCATATGTCAGCTTCATCACGATTTTGTTCTGTCTCATTCTCTCTTCTTTCACATATAATCTCTTTGTCCATGATGGAGAACAAGCCACACTGCTTAGTCTTTAGACATTGTGACTCAAGTCTTCAAACAGTTGTTTTGAAATGTTTCATGACCCACTTCTGCTAAATATAATCAGTCCTTCCTGCTAAGTTTATGGAATAAGCCCCTTTCACAAGGGACCCGCGATTGTGATGTGCAGTCTGATAGAAGTCTGGCATTTTCAAGTTGGTCTCTTCAAGTAGCCTGGCTTCTAAGAATTGGGTTATTGTTGATTTTTGCTAAAATGGTTTGTGGCTCTATTTTGTCTGTGCACAACAGAGTACTGATGAAACAAAGTATAGTGTGGCCTTTAAACAATGATGACAAAAAAGCCTCAGTTTTTGAACTTTCAAAAACCTCCCAGCCTCAAAAACATGTTCTTCACTGTTACCATAATGAAGTCCTCTAGCTCCGGGAGTTAGAAGAAGAGTAAAAGTGAAGGGTGATCCAAAAGCTAGAGGAAGAGAAAGAAGAAAATTCCGTTCAAAACAGATTTTTAAAAATTGTATTTGTTTGCCCTTAGCCTGGGTGTGAGGACTCATTATGGACTAAATTCCTCATGTTTCATCTGGATACACAGAGACAGAGCTAGGGCTGTAGCTCGAGGGAACCAGTCTCCTGTGTTATTTCCAGCTCTCCACTTGTTAAAGTTAGGCCAATGCTATTTTCTCGGCACCGAGTTCTATCAGAGACGTTTAAAGTGCTCTTTACTAGCTTGATAGAAAGCATCTGGGCATTCTTGAGTGTTTTCATGGATTTTTACCCATGCTCATAAAAAAACCATAAGGTTCTTTAAAAAAAAAACACCATTTCACTTCCTGATATAATTGTTTATTAATTTTCAGATCACTCTATAAATCATGTCCTTCATATGAGGCTGTCATGCACATTCAAACTTCTACATAGTAAACAAAAACAAAAACAAAATGCCCCCCCCAAAAAAAAAACAACTTAGAAATTATGTTTCTGTCTCATAGTCATTGATGCTAGCTTTCAATTTTGCCAGAGATATTTTCTTCTGAGTCACTATAAAAACAACTCCCTCTAAATGCTTTTTATACTTAGGAAAAAATGAAATCAAGTGCGTTCTTATCATAATAAGTGAATGCATTATATGTTAATAAGCATTTTCTCATTTTTATAATGGAAAAAATTGTTAAGCACTATTTCACTCTCCTTAATTGTAATCAAGAAGATTTGCTTTCAGACTGACATACAATAAACTCCCCGGTTAACAGCAGTCAACCCAAGGTGAGGTTGAAATCCCTGGGAACATGCTGACCCTCTCTTCATAAGTGCCTGTCATTCTATAGATAGGTCAGGGCTTTATGGCCTCCCTAAAATATATATTTCCAACTGGTTTCCTGCTTGATAGTTTCAGACACTGAACTATAAATGGAAAAAGAAGAAGAAAGAAGAACAAGAAGGAGGAGGAAGACAACGACGATGAGGGGGACAAGGAAGGGGGGGACATTATTTTGGTAAAATCCACAGTTGCACATACAATGATACAACCTTCTATTTATAAATAAAGTTTCAGTAAATTTGCAGGAGCATGCAGCCAGCTGCAGCTATACCGACTTTTAGAAAAATATTTATCTAATTCCTACACAAACAGCAAGGTCAGGCTTTTTTTTTTTTCTCTTTCTTTCTTTTTTTTTTTTTTTTTTTTTTTTTTTTTTTTTTTTTTATGTTCCACCTTCTCTATCAGGCTTCTAACCTCAGAGCCAGCCAATGATGGTCTCTCTCCCCAAGTTCCTGGAGTATTTATTCTTGCCACCACTGGTTGGCACTTAGCATATGCTAACAAACTTTGTTAATTATCTTTTTTACATACATGGCCTGTTTGTCTAAATAGCGGACTCTCCTTGACCGTAAAGGCAGTATCTTAGAATGTTTTCCATCTCCAGCACACAGCAACGTGTTTTGCTAGAGTAGTTTCAACATATGTTTTTGGATGATGGTGGTGATGGTGCACTCAAGGAGAGGCATTATGCAATGTGCCCTGTGACACGAAGACATCTTGAAAATTGCTATAATCTACCATCCAGCTCGGTATGTTGTAGGAAGTTAGCACATGTTTGGTAAATTTTAAGCAATTTTTCTTCAGTCCAGGTAAGTTGGTATTCAGCTATCGAACTAATTCACATTGTATTTCTGTGTAATTTTATTCTTCTAGGATGTTCTTACTCTTTAAACGCTTCTTAGTGGCTCTCCATCCTGGCTTCATATCTGCATTTGCCTCCAAAGCTTTTTAAAATAAAGGTGGCAGAGCCCCACCCAAGATCCAATATACCGAAACAGATGGAGATGGAGATGGGATTCAAAATCTGCATTTAGAAAATACCTCTGCTGATCATTTCGATGTGCAACCAGGTTTGAAAACCATTGAAAAACCCAAACACTATTTCCTTGCCAATATTTGGCCTCTCCTTCCTTTTCTAAACTTTTTTTTTCAGACTTTACACATCAATTAAATCATACATGAAATAATGGTTAATGCAAAAAGAGATTAAATGGCTATAATTTGTATGTGAATAAAATATTTAATTAAATATTTAAATCATTAAATGTGAACGAAGTAATAAAATATGTTAATGCAATATTCCTGCATTTCTCACACTGTTTTACAAAAAGATTTAAGGCAGCTTTCAAAACAATTTAGAATAAAACAAACTTTGAGGGAACTGAAGCTGAAGGAATATAAGGGCAGAAAATAAGCATCTACAGAAAGAAGTGAGGGTAATGTTTGCAAACTGAAATGCATAGTGTCCTGTCAAAGGCATAAGGTAGTCCATAAATTCACTTAAGTCTGTGTTTCCTAGAATCCAAAACAAAGAGAGAAACACAGGTTCTGTATAATCTCCATGAAATAAAAGCAGTTCATTTTTCCAGACACTGACGGATCCCTATCAAAAATGAGAACACTTGTAGCTGTGATTGCACCTCCCACTGAGTCATTCCTACAGACAATAGTGTTTTTTCTCCCACAATTTATTTTTTCAATTTTTAAATGTTTATTTGAGAGAGACAGAGAGAGAGAGAAAGGGGGGCAGAGAGAGTGAGAGAGAATCCAAAGCAGGCTCCGCACTGTCAGCCCAAATGCTGACGTGGGGCTTGAACCCACGGACCGTGAGATCATAACCTTGCAACTGTGTTTTTGATATTGATTCATAAAAGTTTAAGACTCTCTTTAAACATGGAGCCTGTTGTGTCAATATTCTCTATGTTTAAGGACATTCACTTGATCATCATCTCTGTAGAGGGATAATTCTGTTCTTTTTATGAAAAATAAAAATTGGGGGCTCCTGAGTGGCTCAGTCAGTTAAGCCTCTCGCTCAGGTCATGATCTTACAGTTTGTGAGTGTGAGCCCTGCATTGGGCTCTGTGTTGACAGCTCAGAGCCTGGAGCCTGTTTCACATTCTGTGTCTCCCTCTCTCTCTGCCCCTCCCTCACTTGCACTTTGTCTCTGTCTCTCAAAAATGAATAAACGTTAAAGAAATTTTTAAAAAACTAAAACACAAATTGAGACACATGCTGGAGATGCTGAAACTCCATCTCTAGTGGTAATAGGAAAAGAAGGTTCCCTTTGAGTGGGCTAAACTTTTCCTCAGAAAACAGTTCTCAGTCAGCTTTCACACTGGAATAGTGCTTACTGTATAACCTAAAATGCCCTAGAGTTGAGCTATGCACTGCATTTTCCCTTAGATATGAGATTTCAATAAATATTCTACTGTTTCCTCTCCTTACTGGCTTTCCAGATAGAAATCTAGAGGTGATGGTCACCTGAAACTAACCTACAATACCTAGTCATGTTGTATATGTCTTTTTTTTTTTTTAATGTTTATTTTTGAGAAAGAGAGAGAGCACGAGCAGGGGAAGGGCAGAGAGGGAGACACAGAATCCAAAGCAGGTTTCAGGCTCTGAGCTGTCAGCACAGAGCGTGACACGGGGCTCGAACTCACAAACTGCAAGATGATGACCTGAACCAAAGTCGCATGATCAACTGACAGAGCCACCCAGGCGCCCTTGTATATGTCTTTCTTTAGTGAGTACATTTAACTGAGAGATTAATCCAAAATTATAGGATCTGGATACAGAAATGTGAGCAGCTATAGAGCTGAAGATTCCTGAGGAACTGAAGTTCTGCCTCCCACTACGCAATGGTCGCACGGCCTTGAGCAAATCCATTCCTCCCATACAATGTTAGGGTTTAACTCTATTTCACCATTTTTCTTGGCATTGTTGCTAAAATTAAATGTGAGGATGTCATTAAACATTTTTTGTAATGTATAAAATGCTTGCTAATTACAGGTATTAATTTTTCTTTGGATTCTTTATAAACAACACTAGCACAGAGGCTGAAGAGGAAAACCTGATCTGAATCAATGGACAGCAGCCACCTATAAGGTTACACACACACACACACACACACACACACACACACACGAGACCTGATTTTCTCCTCTTTCCTCAGTTTTGCACATGAGTGCCATGTGGTTCTATTTTCATAGTCCTCATGTTACTAGCTCAGTCCTAGGCCTAAAGTATGAAATATATCACTAACTCCAAAACATTCTTTTCATGGCTTTTCATTTGCGATATCTGGACATTTATTGTGTGCTTATGATTTGCCACATTGCTCACAGGCACTAACCTTCAAATTTGACTTCCCACATAGACAGTAAGTCCCAGGAAGACAGAAGTCACCTATGGGGAGTAACTGCCTCCCCAAACCCTTGCAGAGTGTGGGACACAAAGTAGGCATTCAATAAGGAGATGTAACAGGGTTTCTCATGCATTTGTTCATATAACATTAGTATTATCATCATCCCCATCCTTTAGGTGAAGAAATTGAGGCTCCGCGAGCTGGTGTAATTTGGACAAGGTAATGAGGCTAATGTGGCAGAGTTCAGATTTGAACCCACTTCTACAGAGCTCTCATGACCCTATTATGTATTATTTGCCCCTATATGATGTAAACCCTCCAAGAACTCAGGGGCCCCTTATGCAGCTAGGGTTTCATGTGTCATGCATCAATTCTTATTTGTGATGAGATAATCTAGTTGGATTTATATGTATGAGCAGTAAGTAAAATAACCTTATAAAGTGTACAGTCTTTAAAAGAAAAATTTTGTATTGCCTACTGTGTTCTTGTACATATTAGCTGAAATGTTCACAAATCGGCTCTTCACTCCCTTGTTACTAAAAGAAAGAATCTAAAAAAAAAAAAAAGAAAAAAGAAAAAGCAGGGGGGTGCCTGGGTGGCTCAGTCAGTTAAGCATCTGATTCTGGACTTAGGCTCAGGTCATGATTTCACAGTATGTGAGTTCAAGCCCGGCATTGGGCTCTGCATTGACAGTGCAGAGCCTGGCTGGGATTCTCTTTCTTTTCTCTCTCTGCTCCTCCCCTGCTCTCTCACACACATGTGTGGTGCATGCTCGCTCTCTCTCTCTCTCTCTCTCTCTCTGTCAAAATAAACTTAAAAAATGAAAAATAAAAGAATCTAACACTATTGGCTATAGGAATTATAGTGTCTATGAGCCACTAAAAATTTACAAACTGAAAGAAAAAACCTCTAGATTTTTAAAAGAAGCATTCATTTTTCAATAGTAAAAATTGAGAGTCTTTTCTCCATGAACTTTACTAAAGAGATATCATCCAAGAGCTCTTCTGTAGCACTGATTTTTGGGGAAACAAACATTGGAGTAAGTGCCAGGATAGTTTGAAGGCCTCAGTAAACTTGTATTTGACCCAAACCCTTGCATTGCAAAGGTCTGGCTTGATTTAGAGGTACAGTTCTCCTCGTATATGCTCAAATCATATCTCCTTTGTGTGGAAAAATAAGATTTCATGCACAATCAAGTTTATCTACCTCAAATCAATAAAAGCATTAAAACAGATATAAAAGAAATACAGTTAACCAATTTAAATATTATTGAAAGTCTTGTAGAACTACAGATATGCTGAATGTGAAATTTCCTAGTTGAAAGGTGTGTTGAAAGCGTTTCAGGCAACACTAGAATGCTTTCAAATGATGCGCAGCCACTTATGAAAACTATTCAGGTGCTTTCCCTAATCTGAAAGGGAGTGCTTTTTCATAGCATTAGTTTTATAATGAGCCTTTTCAGGCAAATTTCAAAGGGTGCATGGTTCACATACTTTAAACTAAATTCACTCATAATTTAGCATCCGACAAAAGCTAATGCTTAATTGTCTCTAAAGAGGCTATAGAAGGAAAACATTTTCCTTATTCACAAACACAGAGCCAAACAGTGGGGCTCCCTCGCATGACCACCCCTCCCTAATTTTCATAGGAACAATGGCTCTGTAAAGAGATGGCCATGAGGAGACAGGGAACACAGATGCCAGGGCGACTCAGGAGGCTGAGACTCACTGGCTTTGCACAATATTGCCTGCCACCCCTGGTCTGAACACCCTTGGGGATAAAGACTTTGGCCTGGAGAGGGGAGGGGATCGAGATGTGTAATTTATGTAACATGGGATATCTAACAGTTTACTATTGGCTGACACCTTGAGATAAGTCATTTAAATTTGCTGAGCTCCACCCAGCATCCTGGATGCAAAATGAGTAGGCTGTGCTTGACAGATGGTCTCAATTATCACAGTGCTTAATAGCACAGACAGACATGAAAGCCAGAGGCTGAGCTTCAGAGTTCTTGCTCTGCCACTCCCTAAGTGACTTTGGACAAGTAAATACAACTCTCTTTGCCTTGACTGCCTCATCTATAAAATAGGATAACAGTACAATCCTCCAAGGCTACAGTGAGTATTAAATGAGTTCATGGACATAAAGAACTCAGAACAATATCTGGTTTGGGTAAGGAAATGCTCTATACATACATGTTAACTATTATTATTACATTCCTCCCACTTTTATATTCTGAGTCTCTTGGAAAAGCAACAAGCCATTCTCTCACTTCTATTCATTTATTTTTCTTTCTCTCTTGTGGGTCTTTGGATTAGTGGCATCCCTTGGTAAAACCTCTGGATGTCCTGTTTTTCCCTTTGTACTAGAACTTTTAGTTTAATATACAAATGCCTTTTGAGGTATAGGGTGCTGGGGAGAGGGAGTTCTTTTAAATGACTGCAGTAAGGAAGATGGCAGCTCCCTTGGAACACGATATGTCAAAATATAATGATTTGACAAAGCTTTCTGCAGAAAAAAAAAAAGCAGCTTTTGAACCTGTCTACTCCTGAGATAACTCTAGAATAAAGCAAATGGGAAAAAAAGTATAAGACAGAAAACATAATATCGCTTTTGTAAATCTTTAAGATCTGGAGTAATTTTCATAATTGTGACACTTGGTACAGTTTGATAGTATCTTATATTGATTCTCAGGTTTTAAGACAATAATCATTACATTATTATCTGCAGCCTAAGCAGTGTAGCATAACCTCCTAATTAGGATAAAAAACAGAGCCAGGAGCGGCCACAGCAAGTCACAACAAGTCAATATTTTTAATAAGGATTAATTAAAAAAAAAAACTCTACAAGGTTGTATTAGAGGCAGTTCTGGCATGTCTATTGATTAACAGTTGGCATTACATCTCATAAAGGGCTCATTATGTAAAGCATCAATCTAAGTGTGATGTCCCCCCCACCCCTTAAATACTATTGATTTGTTTTGATGTGTCTTTTAAAGCACTGTTTGGGAACCGAGAAGATGGAGAATGGGGTCCTGGATTCACATTGTCCATCACATTGCAAGACACCCAAAAGAAACGGCAAAGGGGATTAATGTCTTCTGTTTCTCCCCTGTAGCCAGCTTCTACGGACTTCTCAGGCTGGCAGAGAAAATCTGCTTCACCACACTGTCAACCAAAGGGATCCAGATTCGAAATAGGAGCCATCAACTCCTGAGAAGGTTGTCTGCTAAGGGTGGCATTGTCCTGAAAGAGGATGGAGTTTTTTTCCTCTCCCCATGCCAGAATAATTTTATGTGTTTGTTACCCACTCCCCAATATTTCCTTTATATATTTATTTATATGCAAATAAACAATGGTGCCATTTGGAAACAACCTCCAGTGCTTCTAAAGACAGCAGCACTAGGAATCCACAGGAAGACAGTAGCCACAGGTGCCTGCAACTCATGAATATGCAGCTATGACATTTGAAACTCTTCAGCAGATTTCTCAACTCCTTTCTTCATTGACACCAATTCACTCCCAATCACAAGGGTTTTCAAGTAAACAACATTGGTTGGAAGCTGCTGCAAATACTTCCAGAAGTAATCTCAGTCCCTGCTTCTTAAAACAAACAAACAAACAAACAAAAAAACACCTTTGTGGTTGATGCTAGGTGGCAGTGCTGTGTAATTAAAACTCACAAAGACTCCACTAGACTCGTGAGTCAGGCCACCTCCCCTCTAAACACAATCATAAGGTATAATTATGAGTAAAATACATTAGGAACTCATAGTTCTTTCTTAGAAACTCATTAAGAAGTCATAACAAAGCCTTTGCCACATGAAGGTCAGTATTTTTCAAAAACAACTTAAAACAGGATTAATCTAAGCGTATATGTTATGCATTTTTATTTTTTATTTATTTTTTATTTTTTTTGGGGGGACAGAGAGAGACAGAGCATGAACGGGGGAGGGGCAGAGAGAGAGGGAGACACAGAATCGGAAACAGGCTCCGAGCCATCAGCCCAGAGCCTGACGCGGGGCTCGAACTCACAGACCGCGAGATCGTGACCTGGCTGAAGTCAGACGCTTAACCGACTGCGCCACCCAGGCGCCCCTGTTATGCATTTTTAAAATGACCAAACTAATACCAATAACTTACCACAAAATGTATTATTTAGATAAAACAAACTATATTTTCTGTTACCTGTGATATCATGCATGTTATTTGAGGAATCTTCCACCAGTAATCTTTTAATGATGGAAAAATCTAGAATACCTGCTGTCTAAATGTCATACTGTAGCATCACTAGGAATCCTTCATTCATTTGTTCCAAAGATTTATCAAGACCTATTATGTAGGCTAAGTATAGCAATAGGCATGATGAAGAAAACAAATGTGTATAATTCATGGTCCTCACACTCAAGGATATTACACTCTAAAATGAGAAAACTAAATAGCAGGTCGACAAAGTAGAATATAAGTGAGGCTTGCAAGAGGGCATATAGCAGCTTTGACAAAATGACTCAATAGGCTAGGATAAACCGTTAGTGGAGGTTACAAGACTTTGAGACTTGCCTCTATTCCTTCTTCCTCCCAGTGAAATCCTTTCCCCATAAATGATCTGCAGGGGGGAAACAAATCTATTTACTTTTTGTCTAAACTGAATCCTCTCCCACACAGTGTGGGAAAGGAACACTGGATTAGCTCTGGTTTTGAATGGAGCTTTGGAATATGATCACTTTAGTTTTTCATTCTGGCTCTACCTTTAACTAGACACATGACATTGAGCAAATTGCTTAACCTTTCATGTCTTAGTCCCATCATTAAGCAAAATTATACTGGACTTATCTCCTATGACTGTTATGAGGGTTAATGGGATACCAGTTTTCTTTCTGAGGTGATAAAAATTGTTCTAAAATTAGATTATGATGATTATGCCACTCTATAGATATAACCCATAGATATCACTGGATCATATACTTTTAACAGGTGAACTTTGTGATAAATTTTCTATTAACAGAGGTGTCAAAAAAAAAGATTAAACTATGGTATATCTATACCATAGAATACTACTAAGTAATAAAAAGGAAAGAAGCATTGATGTATGAAACAAAAACTTAACACATATAAAATGGTTTTGCAAAACCAGTGTATCCATTTAAAAAATATTAACTCATCTTTTGGCCCTACAACCATAGGTCACATGCTCTTGGGAAAGTCATGTAGGACACTGGGAAAACCTCTTGATGCTTCAATCTCTTTCTTTTTAAAATGAGGCATTGGACTGTATTTCCCTATAAGAAGTTTTAGCTCCAAGATTATTGTAGATCAAGGAAATGGTTTCTGAGTTTTCTCAAGTTCTTATGCCAATGATTTTCCCTTCTCACAGGTAAGGCTCTGTATTATTGCTGCCCAGAAAGTGTCTGCAATCTTCCACTGAATGTATAGATTTTTTTTTTCCACCTAAAAAAAATCCTTACTTTTATACAGATTTTGGAAGCTGGACTGCTCCAGGAAGAAGCAGAAGGAAGAGGAGGAGGAGGAGGAGGAGGAGGAGGAGGAGGAGGAGGAGGAGGAGAAGGGAGGATAGTATACTGTAGAATAGTAGTTCTCAACTCTGACTACATATTAGGGTCACCACTTTTTAGAAAGCTTTTTAGAAGGTATTTTTAGAAAACATACCTACCACTACCCACACCACACCTTATGCCAATTAATTCTGAATTTTTGGTGGCTCCTAAACAATGACTGTTTTTCAAAAACTCAAGTGATGTCCATGTACAAGGAAGGTTGTGAACCAATGCTAAGTAAGTCTAGAGCAGGGATGAAATTTTGTTCACCTAGAGTGATCATGAAAGAGAAGGCACCATTTGATCTGTGTCCTCAAGGCTGGTAAGAGATAGATGTGGAGATGGGATGCAGGAAGGGAATTTCTAAGGAAGGCAGACCACCCTGTTGCATCTTATTCTAGAAGATGAAGCATTCTTAGAGGTGAACAAATAATCTAAGAAAGAAGCAGAAAGAAATATATTCTGAAGGTCTAATAGGCAGTCGAAATCCAGATCAGGATACTGGCAAGGAAAGGGACTTAAAAAGAAAGGAAGAAGAAAATGGACTCTGTGGTCAGAGAACAGGACGGTATGGAGAAAGCCTCCCAGCTAAGAACTATGTTTGCATGATAAGGTAAATCTGTCTGCTGCTAGCCAACTTCAGGGAATCCATCTTATTTAGTCAATGGGCCCCTTAGTCTTCTTGTGCTGGCTGTGACACCATACCTAATGTCAATCTCCAATTCAACCACCATCATTGCTACTCAAATCAGAATGTCAAATCTATTTAATCGGAAGGCCCATACACAATTTTCTTCTGTTCTTAAAGGAATAAGATAGCTAGAGAATACTGGTTACCTATCCAAAGAGAACACTGTGGCAGAGATACTGATGTATAGACGAAGAACAAAGCAGGCCATAAAGGGAAAATGGGGTTCTATTTTGTGCCTCTGAAATATGAGAAATGGGGGAAGAGTTCTGAATCACAATTTTGCGGTAGCCCACAAAAGGGTTAATTTGTCTCTGGATAATTGAGGATTGACTGTACAGTTTTCTCATGCATCTAGGCCCCTTCAGACACTGGAGCGATCTGTTGCAGCCAGCTAGAACCAGCTCAGAAATGGTGACTGTTACATTTTCAGGGATTGGGTGACCTAACTGATGTCAGGTTGGTGTCCTGAAGCTGATCATTCTGGGAATATGTGCATGATAAGAATTAGCAAATGCCACAAATCAGGGCTTCCTCACTCCTAGAATCTGTTGCTAAACATTTACCAGCACACCACTGCTTGAGGGCACAGCTCTGTCTAGCATGCCATCTACATAGACTCCAATGTGAACATCTCCCCTTGAAACTACCATGTGAATTTTCCTCCTGAGGTAATCACCATGATGACTTTGCATCCCTTTATTCTGATGTGTCTTTGCTAGAAAAGTAGGCTTATTATTCTATTTCTGTCCAAATAATTAATCCTTGTAAAAATGGCCTACAGTGGCCAACTTGGCAAGACATCGGTTACTAGCTTTGCAGTGGTTTTCAAACTCTACTGCACTAGTAGGTCACTTTTATTCAAACTGCAATTTCTGAAGACCCCATATAATTCAAAACTGGCACAATTTGAGGTAAATTTCCCCATAGGAATATAGATCTGCAACCAATAGTAGCATAATTGGGTTTTATTTCCACTTTTAATATTCTCAATATTGCTTCTAATATTCTATGGAGGCCACTATTCCAAATTAATAATATAGGGTTTTAGTGGTTGTTAGATCTTTTTTAAAAAATATCTCTTCTAGCTCCCTTTTCAAAATGTGTGCTTAGCATTTTTCAACATGAGTGAGAGCATAAACATTTAATGAATACCTGGATGGCATGATTATAATATAAAAGATACAAAGCAACAGTGAATATGGCAATGATATAGCAGAAATTGCCAACATTATTTGAATGAAAGAAACAATGTGGTTGAACGATACAAAAAAATAGGTATTTGAAATTACCAACTAAACTAGCATTGCTGATGGTAGTTTATAATTCATCTGATCTGCAAGCTTTAAAATTGCAAATCTCAACTGTAATTTTTTATAATTTGAAAGAAACCCATTGTTTCAAATTTTGCCTACAATATGCATTTTGTTTTATTATGTTAAAATCATACTATTTCAAATTCACACAAAATGTGGCATACTAGTCACAAGAATAAACTGGGATACTTGTTAAAAATGGAGATTCCTTGTTTCTACCCCAATGTATATATGGGATAGAGTATATTTTTTGTCAAGCAGCTCAGATAACGTTAGAAAATTCTGGTGTGGGTGGTATAGGTGGTCCAATGAAACACTGATGTAATTCTTCTACTTTTTGAAAATCTAAGCAGAAAAAGCCTTAAATGAAAGGCTTCTGCTTATATAAAATGAAGTAGATTTATTTTTATACAGTTCTTCAAGTTTAACTTTGTATAAAGCAAATATACTTGAAATGCACTTCATCATCTGGGGAATGGTTCAATAAGCCATGGTACATCTATGAGCCAAAGGCCAGCTACCACTTTGTACCTTATCAGTCTTAAAAAGCTCTACAGGGAAAGCATTGTATCTGAAAGATTCATGCCACACCTCATTTTAATCATGGACACAATAACCCCCATCTCTTCAAAGTCATTTAGCTGTGAATTTTCAAGAATACATCAAGAAGATTTTCTATGGGCCCATCTGTGCGGCACATTTATTTTCTGTGACTGTTTTGCTGAGCACAATGAAAACCTTGACTACTAATGAACGAGGGACCCAGAGAATGGCAGGGCTGCTGCCGCCTCTGCGGCTCTTGGTGAGAGAAGAATCCGTTTCACCTGGAGCGGCAGCTGTAGGTTGATCTGCGGAAGCTGTTCAAGGAAAGCCTTTTAGTTGAGATGCTTCTCTTCTCTCTCTTCTACTCTCTGAAGGAATAATTTCTAGATGTTCTTTCAGGCCATAACGCCAAAAAGCTAAAAGCAACCTTCTCTACTGTGTTCATGTCAACAAAACTTGGGGTTCAATGAGACATCAACCTCTGAAACTATTAGAGAGAAGGGAACTGGTGGGTAAGCACTATACATTTAGAAGAATTTGGAATTTGGAGACATATCTTCTATAACCTGCACAGATTTACTGTCTGTAAAAGGAGACTAATAAAATTTACCTTATGGGATTGTTGTGGAGAAAAGGAGATAAAGCATGCACAGTTCTTAGCAAAGTAATGACAACTGAAAAGCATACAATCAGTTAATATATCATATATATGATATACAATTATTTGTAATATATATGAATCTGATGTTAATGATCATCAGTATTACTAAGAACAGAAACAAACTATAATATCAAAACATCACAGCTAGTCAGCCTATGCATAGGACAGCCAATAATAATCTTCTTTCAAGGTACTAAATATGAAACACCCACTGCTCCTGGGATTATAGTCTTGGGGACGTGGGATAATTTATCAGGTTAGCACTGGATGAAAGAAATAGTTACTATTATGTTATCATCCTGCTGAAAGAGTGAGGAAAACACATTCCTGAGCCAATAACACTTCAATACAGCATTGTGAATAATAAATATATTTCTAAGGAAACTCATATTATAGTATGGGCTCTGGCATCTGATATGCCCAGCTGCATTAAAAATGATTATTCTCTGAGTCCACATGGATATCTCAATGATAGATGATGATCAAACTATATAATTTCATCAACTCTTAGATAAATGTTTATAGTATTTTATAGAATTTTATTCTGAGTTAGACCAATATAGAATTCATAACCCATCACACAAATTTTATCCAGTTGGTTGAAATATAATTTTTAAAATATTCATAAAATCTTAGTAGATTGATTATAGTTCCAATTTAGACACAACAGTTGTTATTTATTTATTTTTTTTCAGAAGGGCCTAGGAAACTGGTTTAACCAAAAGCAGAACTGTGAGATAATTTTTTTGAGGAAGACATTAATCAGGGGACAAGAAAATATTTCAAAAGAGAGACTGAAATGGAACCTTAAAGTCCTTCAAAGCTCCCAAAGCTTCCGTGGACCTCCCCCAAGTTTGTCCCCTTCACAGAGTTCCCCCAGGTATTTGTGAGTCCAGTAATTACCAGGCTACTTTGTTTTATCATTATTTGCTTATCTGGGTTTATTAGATTGCAATATCCTGAAGGAAAGGTAATACACTCTCATTTCTGTATTTTCTCCCATATTGCCTAATATACAATTTTGCTGGTGTTTTCTCCATATACTGTCACAAAACTGAATTGAAGTGTGAAGTCTACTGCTCAAGCTTCATAGAAAAACTTGTAAAGGCAGGCATTTAAAAAGGCAATGGAAGTGCAAACAGATTTGGCAGTTCAAGAATGAGTATTAGTTTAAGAAAAGGGAAATTTATTTCTTTTTAGGTCGGATAAATATTTTAATATTCAGAATTGCTTTCTAGAATATGATTACTTCCTTTCATGCATGCATTCACTAATCTCACCTATCAGGAAGAAGCATAGCAGGCTGAGTAGAAATGGACTCTGCTCTAAATTGTTAGAGTTTCAGCCTTGTGTCAACCACTATTGGCTACTTGATTTCTGGTAAGTTATATCACTAAACCGCAGTTTCCTAGTATGTAAAATAGGAATAACACCTACAATAATACCTACCTCATGGAGTTCTCATGTGAGATTCATGAAATAATCCATGCAATGCACTAAATAAATTTAGCCATCAATTTTACTTGAACCTATTATATTTATAGCACTGTGCTATTCAATGCATGAAGTTTAAGACATTAAGGCATGATCTACTCCTAGAAGTTTGCAATATACCTGATAAGCAAGGCACAAAGGGACAAGTTTATTGCATATGGCTAATTGTCATATCAATTCAGTGGCCACTGAGAGTTGGTATAGCTGAATAAGGGAAGAAAAGCATATACTTATTGAGCTTTATTAGTATCAGACATTATCCAGAAAACCAGACCTTGCTTTCTCTCTCTCTCTCTCTCTTTCTTTAGCAGTTGGGCTACTTCTGGACCTGAGAAATGTGGGATTTCAAATTCTGGCACTTCAACAGAATTGAGTGAATTATGTGAGGGAAAAAAGTGGTTTTACAAAAAGCAGGAAAAACTATAAAAATAAATCATTAGCTGCCTTAAATTAGAAACCTTAATCGCTCAGTCAATACAACTTAAGGAATAACAATATTACTAAAAATAACTAACACTTAATTGAGTTCTTTCCATATGCCAGGGAAGCTCAAGTGCTTTTCATATGCATTCTCTCATTTATCCCTTATAATAGTGCCATGAAGTAGGTACGATTCTTACTCTCATTTTACAAATAAGAAAAAGGAAACTTGAAGAACTTAAGCAATTTACCCAAAGTGCCAAGATAGTGTGACTGCCTGCCAAGACCCAGCAAGAGAAACATGAGTAGTTCTGAAGCAAGTTGTGTGTAAGGGGCAGAGCTTTCTAATTCTTCCGGTTGACTCCCCTTAGGAAGCTAGAAGCTGCTGTGTTCACTGCTCCCTCCTACCCCAGGGTGAAAGAAATCTCCTCAGAACAACTTTGTTTCCATTCTGACTACAGACTTGAATAGAACAAAAACCAAAGACAAATGGCTTCCAAAATGTAAACTAGAGGTAACATGTTTCAATAGTGTTAGTGTGATCTGAGGTTCATTTATTTGGATATCAGGAGCAACGTTTATGGGGCCCAAAGATCTCACAAGAACATGAACAAACCAAGACATGGGAAAACATCAAGGTCTTCATTAACTTAGCTTAAATTACACTGGTCTTATCAAGAGGAGGAACAGGTAAGTGAGGCTAAGTAAAATCCCTGTACCTTTCCATCTTTTAGAAATGAAAGCCTTTAAAAGAGCTTTAATCCATGCCAATACACCAAAATAAAGTGACTTGCAGTCGAAATCTTAAGGTAATGTACACATTCTCTATGCCTTAAAAAAACATTAATTATGGGGCGCCTGGGTGGCTCAGTCGGTTGGGCGTCCGACTTGGGCTCAGGTCATGATCTCGCGGTCCGTGAGTTTGAGCCCCGCATCGGGCTCTGGGCTGACAGCTCAGAGCCTGGAGCCTGTTTCAGATTCTGTGTCTCCCTGTCTCTCTGACCCTCCCCTGCTCATGCTCTCTGTCTCAAAACTAAATAAATGTTAAAAACAAAACAAAACAAAACATTAATTATGTCCATGTGGTTCTAGAGTTCTCTGGTGCATATGCCTGAGTTACTTATGACACTTCTCACTTCCAAGTTAGCAGTTCAAATTCATGAGACCATTCAACTGCTTTCTGCCCAGGATGTGGTACCTCAAAGGGTTTTCCTCTAAATTTCTAAAGGCTCAGTCATCTACTATTAGCTCAGAATGATTAAAAAAAGACATTAAGCTGTGTCAGTTTATCTTAATCATATCACTGCAAAGAATGAATGTTTACTTGTCATAAATATCAGAGACAATATTAAATGTCTAGCGAGAACCAACTAAAAATTTGTATACTGTTCCTCTCTCTCCCCGTTTCTCTCTTCTCTCTTCCTGTCTCTCTCTCTCTCTCTCTCTCTCTCTCTCTCTCACACACACACACACACACACAGATGCACACACACAAATTTTTCCAATAATGCACATCTTTCTCATGAGTTGATTTCAATTAAAAAAATTGTATTAGCTATTTGGGGCACCTGGGTAGCTCAGTCAGTTAAACGTCCAACTCCTGATTTCTGCTCAGGTCATGATCTTATGGTTCGTGAGTTCAAGCCCCTCGTTGGGCTCTGGGCTGACAGTGCAGAGGCTACTTGGGATTCTCTCTCTCAATCTCTCTCTCTCTCTCTCCTCCCCTGCTTGCATTCTCTCTCTCAAAATTAATAAATATAAAAAATGATAAAAGGTAAAAGAATATTACTTCCTTCCTGAAAGACTTAAATAAGAATATCCCTCTGTAGTACTCATGTAGCCTTTTACACTTTAGAAAGCATGCTTATGTATGCTGTCACATCTTGCTATAAGGAAACTGAAGCCCCAGGAAGTTGGGTGGCCAGAGTCTGAGAACACATGGCACAGACTGAGCTCTAAGTAACCGCTGGCTCCTATGTGCCTCCAATAGTCTGACCCTACAGTTGACTATAAACTCAAAGCCCATAGGCCTCAATTGACTTACTGATATGTTTTACATGGTCCAAACATAATTTTTAAGTTGACTTCCTTGCCAATATTTAAAAACAGTTCTTTTGTAACATAAATAAAATCTTTATCTCTGATTAACTTTAAAATCAGAAGATCCAACACCTCTAAGCCAGTATCACTCAAGAGGACAGTGGGCAGGTGCTCAGTCGCTCTGCCTAAGTGTTTTCTGCCTTGCTTTGGCTTTGGCCCATTTATCTGTGTAGCCTTATTGAGGCATCTGAATTTAGACCCTGCTCCTATCATGTGTACTACAGCAAAGATTCCTAATCCATGGAGAAATGTCACTGATGTCCCATCAAGAGAGAATGGAAACAGACTGAAATTTAGGAATCAGAATTTTAGAACTGGAATCAACTTTTATTCAGTCTCAAATTTCACCATCAAGTGTTGTAAGGCTCTGGGGCAATCTTAGAAGACAATTCCTTGAGTTTTTCTAATATTAAAATCTAATTACCCATGCACTAAATTGGCTTTATTTTTCTAACATAAAGTTATCTTATTTAAAACTTGATTCTAATGCTCTTTTTTTATATCTTACATCTTCTTTCAAGATGCTCTTCTTTTATGCATTTTTTGATGTAGCAATAATTATTTCAAGTCACAGTAACTAACATTAGTTGAAGTCACTGGTAATCAAATGTTTCAATGATATGTACCTTAAGGTAACATATGATTTTGACAGATAAACATGGGGGGAAATTTATTTACTACTAAATATAATATGGTATTAAAAATATTTCTAAACCTGGGTCTACTGGGAGATTAAAGAGAGAGAGAGAGAAATCTTTGATTAGTGAAAAGATTGGGAAATATCAATTTTTAATACCTTATTTATGGAATACAGAAGAGACAGTTGTAGCCAAAATAAATCAAGGGACTAGATAAGATTACATAATGGCCAAAGCTTAGAACTAAAATTTTAAGTTACATGATCTGCCTAAATTATTTTCCATGAGATTTGGGACATGTTTAATTCTCTCTAGTAGAGATTAAAACATTCACTCCCCTAGCATTGTATCAGATACTGTGGCAGGCTTTGGGAATCCCAAAACTAATAGTTCACACTTCCTCTTTCATGGGACCTTTTCCAGTGATGAAGGCAAGCAGAGAGATAATAAAATAAGGTGTCATAGGTAACATGACAAAAAGGGGCAGAAGAAAAAGACAGCACAAACATTTTTGTCCATGTTAGGAATGGTCATGAGTTCAGTATTAAGTGGGATAAAGTCTGAGGGGACTGAAATGTAGTAGGCAGGGCAGGTGGGTATCTGAGTATGGTATGCAGAGTTCTTCTCTCCATCACCCTTAACTCCTGGTGTCATATCAATAAATATATTCCACAGCAGAAGGGACTTGGGAGATGTAATTAAGGTTGCTAATGATTTAACCTAGGGAAATTATCTGGGATTACCCCAGGTGGTTCCAATGTAATCACATGAGACTTAGAAGAAGAGCTTTCTTTTGGCTGAGAGAGTAAAAGAAGTCAAAGTAGTGGTAGGAGAGTTGGAAATCTTCCAAGAATGAGAAAGATTCAAGACACCATTGCTGGCTTGAGATGAAGTGAGCCACATGTCAAGGAACTGGGAGGTTCACTCTTAAACCACAAGGAACTAAATTCCCCCAATCACTTGGATGAGCGTGGAAGTAGATTCCTCCTCAGAGTTCCAGAAAGGAATGCAGACTTGCTGACATCTTGATTTCAGCCTTGTGAGACTTTAAACAGAGAACCTTACTTAGATACACTGTGCCCAGACCTCTGACCCATGTACACAGTAAGATAATAAATAAGCATTGTTGGGGCGCCTGGGTGGCTCAGTCGCTTGAGTGTCTGACTTCAGCTCAGGTCATCATCTTGCGGTTTGTGAGTTCGAGCCCCACATCGGGCTCTGTGCTGGCAGCTCAGACCCTGGAGCCTGCTTCAGATTCTGTGTCTCCCTCTCCCTCTGTCCTTCCCCCTGCTCACGCTCTAACTCTGTCTTTCAATAATAAACGTTAAAAAATTTTTTTTTAAAAATAAGCATTGTTTTCATTTACTAAGTTTAAATTGTTAAGCAGCAGCAGAATACTAATATGGTATCTTAACTAACATTTGGGAGATAATGTAAAGGAAAAAATTCTTCCTCATCCTCTAGCATCTTGCAGTTCAAAAGGATAGTTATCTACATGTAAATCTGATCTTTCAGCTGAAGATTTACATTATTTAAAGTGGGGGTGGATGTTAGAAAGAAAAAGAACTGGTATCAAAGGAAAACAAACATTTAGTGGAAAGAGTCCCTTTACACTTAGTGGGAAGCATCCCCTAAGGTGCTTTGCATTGTTGTTTAATCTTCATACAAAAGTGGTGGAAGGATATATTATTCCTCCCATTTTACAGATGAGAAGACTGGGGTTGATAGGTATGAGTAACAGATCAAAGACCAAGAGCTAATCAGCGGGCAAGTCAGGATAGGATTTCAGATAAATTGGGTCTTCTTGATGAGGAAGCTCTCATGGTTCATTTGTAACAT
Organism: Panthera uncia; assembly: GCF_023721935.1. Lineage (NCBI taxonomy): Eukaryota > Metazoa > Chordata > Mammalia > Carnivora > Felidae > Panthera > Panthera uncia. The sequence goes on from NW_026057577.1 coordinate 96,132,133, forward strand.
ATGCATGAGGTCTGTCTGTTATTCAGACCACAGTTGTGTGTATTTACATGTATACAGCAAAAAGGGTCACTTTAAAAGCCCTGCTTGAAACAATAATTCCTGAGCTTTTGAAGAAAGCTTTTGGCAAATAGGCCTCTAATCTGCAGGAGACGTAGTTCTCCCTGAGTAATTATTTCATTTTCTCTGCCATAATGTCCTCAGACAAGGACACCAGGCTCCCCTGGACCTGGCATCATAGTAAATTTGGCCACTGCAGCATATGGTGCCTGGTGCTAGAAATGTGGCCCCCTCAATTCCAGAATTAAGATTAGCAATCCTAAATGGGATTTCACTGAGGATGTCTATGCATTTCTAATTCCTGTGTTGAGGGGCAAGAATCTTCTGGCATCTGCTTCAGGAAATCTGTGCATGCATTTCATCTGGAAAGCTGAAGGGATTTTCTCACACTCCGGTCCATCTTGCTCCACTGTGGTTTGTCCACATTAATCTTCTCGCTGATTTATCTCTTCTCATTCTGAACAGCTTGGATGCTATTGCTTCAATTGCTTTCTTTGGGAAATTATTCTGTTGTCTAATTGACCTACTATTAATTTTATTTTCTATTACCTAATTTATTCCACCCTCCTCTTTCCCTCCACCCCATAGTTTCAGGCCATTACTTCTTATTTCTTTCAGTTCCATTCAGTTGCCATTTTTTTCTTTCCCAGGCCTTATAATCATCTCTAACATTAGCAAATACTTAACGGGGAACAGAGAACATCAACAGCGAAGACAACACAGAGACGCAAAAACTTTACATTATCCACTCACTCCTTCCACTGTGAATATTAACCTCTCCTCATTATTATTTAAACATGGCAGATTTTCTTCTCCTGGACATTATAACTCCCCACATTTTTATAGCGTTCAAATTATCTCTTCTTTTTCTTCCTTCCGACCCTCCTTTTTTAACTTTCCATTCATTCTGCTTCCTTCTCTCTCTTTTAACTCTCTTTCTGTCTTCCTTTCTTTCCCTCTTTATGAAAGGTGCACTATTCTCATGTGGCCTGCAGAAGCAAAATGTGTATTTGATATATTTTAGAAAATACAAGAAAGTGTAAAAAATAAAATTTGAAAAAAATCCATAATCATAAAGACCAAGATAACAGCCAATAAAATTTTACTAGAGTCCTGTTACAAGTGCATGTCTTATTCTAATCCACTGAGGGCTCTACCAAAATCAATGCTCTCTAACCTTTTGTAAAGAAGAGTCTGTACTGTCCACTGTCTTCAAATGCAGAGGACTTTCCTTCCTACCCAGCCAGAAAGTTATAAATTTCTACAATAGTTCTAGGCAGAAAATTATTGTTTCAGTCTGGAGAGATGAGGGCCTGCTTCAGGAAAGTGGTGATAGGTAAGTGCTACTATCAAGAGGGCGTATGGGGTCAGTTCTTGAACTGTCATTGCAGGTAGGGAATAGGAAAGGTATTTGAGAGAGAAACTGTGGTGTGAGAAACAGAGGGACAGATTTTGACCAGGAGAAACCATATCTAAAGAAAACTGAGTAGCCCTTCCTACGTGGGCAGAAAAGGTAACAGAAGGGATCCAGTGGAAATCTAGACGAGCAACTTACATTAGCCAGAAAGTATAAGGGTGGTGAATGTCAAGGAAACAATGTAGGGAACAGAGAGCCCTTGAATATTTCAAGCAGAGTCAAGACTCCACTATGCAAAATTATTCAATTAGCAGTGAGAAGTGATATTGTATGGTGAAAGGAGTATGTGTTCTGAATCGTACTGGGGCAGGTTCCAATCCCAATTTCTCCCTTGATAAGATGTGTGTGGCATTTGGCAAACTGAATGTAATCACTATACCACAGGTCCCTCATCCATAAGATATGAATAATAATACCATACAGGAACTTGGTTTGAGTTCCCTGGAAGCAGAGCCTGAGAGGAAGAGTCATGTGTAAGTGACTTATTAAGGAAACTTTTCCAGTAGAGATTTCTCAGGACATCAGAGAGAGGGAAAGGGAACACACCAAGCAAAGTTTCAGACTAAGGCCATAGAGATTAGCTTCAACCTCCTTCTCCCAGGTGATGCTATAATACAAGTTACACCTCAGATATATCCTGACCCAAAGCAAGGGAGCTGTTTTTTGTTTGTTTGTTTGCTTTTTTGCTTTTCTACTCCTAGGTGTCACACCAATGACCAGGAGAATGGGAAAGTCATTCACTGAAATATGCTTGTCAAGGGGCAGAATTGTGAGGAGGAAAGCAAGGCGATAAATCTCACTGTGGACGTGATTACACAAGCCAGCAAATGAAGAAGATACATTGCTTTCTTCTAAAGGATACCTAAGCATAACTATGTAGTTAATTTTAGCGTGATAAGAAATACAACTGACCATTATTGGTTATTTAAATGCTTTCCACTCCTCCTGCAGAGAAGAATGAATCCTGAGGAAGGTAAGCTCTTTGCTGAGCAAGATGAGGGGGTGGGGATGCAGTATGGATATATTCAGAGAGAGGTAGGCAGACAGAAGAGGTAGGGAACGGCAGATCTAAAGGGAAAAAGTGAGAGATGCTACAGAAAGATCTAGAGGAAGAACCCAAAAGGATAGGAGATATTCTAAGAAAGTCATGACCACCGCATTGAGAAAGGAAATTTGGGGAACCCAAGAAATCTTTACCAGAATGTTCATAGAGTTTTGCTACATGGTATTTCTTCCCATAAAAAGTCAACAAAACTGGGGTGCCTGGGTGGCTCAGTCGGCTAAGCGCCCAACTTCGGCTCAGGTCATGATCTCACAGTTTGTGAGTTTGAGCCCCACATCGGGCTCTATGCTGACAGCCTAGAGCCTGCTTCAGATTTTGTGTCTCCCTCTCTCTCTGCCACTCCCCTGCTCGTGCTCTGTCTCTCTGTGTCTCTCAGTATCTCACAGAAATAAATAACAATTAAAAAAAAGTTAACATAACATACATCTTCAACTGGCATCTTTAGGAGTAACTATTGGGGCGTGCATGAATGTGTGTATTGGAGGGAACATTGGGTTCCACCTGAGACCTGGGGACCCCTCTTTGTGCTTCTCACAACTGCCTGCCTTGAAGTCAATTATATTTGGGTTATGCAAGAAACCAGTTCACTATAAGAAAATGCTAAACAGCAGCTCTCAAAGCATGGTCTCCAGGCAGTCAGAAACAACCCAGAACAGAGCAGAGAGTGGAAACAGTGGGGAGAGAAAGGAAACTGCATCTGAACTCAATTATATCAGCCAGCCAATCAGTTCTTCAAGGCACTGCATATTATTCCGAGTAAAAGTTAAAACAAAAAAGAAAATAGAGACTAATCATAAAAAAGCCTAATCATGAAAATAGAGCACACGCATCTCTAAACAAAGAGCTCTTAGAGCCAATCACAAGCCCAAAATGAAGAGATATACAGTACAGTTGTAAACTGGCTGAAGCATCAAGAAAAAAATCTCAAGTTAATCAGAAGGCATTCTTTCTATACAGTAAGCTCATACCCATTACAATCCAGTGTGTTAATGACCATTACTCAAAATGACAACATCGTAACTAAAATCACCATTTGTTCAAGTTAATTTCTTAAAAATCTCTGATTTTCCTCCATTACATTTAATATTTATGAATCCTAAGTCACTGGAACTTCTCTATTTTCTGCTTATTACCATCATTTTCAGGATGTAAAATGAAGGTCATTAAAGTTGGACTTCTCCTTTTCTTTCTCATTTACCTAGCAGTGCGTCTTTAAAAGGCAATATAATTCCAATCAAGGGTTTGGCATACAATAACAGTTTTACCTTTGCTTGAATATTATGTTATTGGGAACAAAATTCAGGTCCCATTACCTTAATCAGCTACAAACAAATATTTCTCACTTTAAGCACAACCACTTTCTAACAAATCTGGCTAGAAAGTGAATACTTGAGTTAGGTAAATCCTGATTCCACTCTAACTTCTTTCATAACAGAGGGAAAAAATACTCAAAAGAAATTGAAACCCACTGGGGAAGAAGAAATGAAGTTGGTAGGAAGGTTAATGGCATGCTGGACATAATATTCTGTGGTTTTCTTCCTTATCCTTTCCTCTTTCCCTGGAATTTCTCATTGGTATCAGGATTCCTTTGAGATAGAATGTGTTTGGTTCTTGGAAGTCAGGGCCTCCCCACGTTTCCTGGGCATTTAATGTGTAAATGAAGTAGGTTCAATATGCCAATGGGTTCCACAATCAAAGAAGATACTTTACAAATTTAATTTTAATTTTACAAGTCCTAGGATTCTAAAAAGGAAATGTATACCCTACGACAGAAATTACCTAATGGAAAAATCTCCAAAATTTAATCCTGTTGCACTTAAGATTGCCCCATGCACTCATTCACATGCTATTCCTCTCATGGCTTGGCATCACTGGGGAGACAAATTTTAATTAAACACATTAAATAAAAAGGGAGATTTAAATCTCCATAAGATCCTATATATTGGGGGAAGACTTATTCTTAGACCTTGGTTCTGTGTAACAACTCTCCACTCCCACTCCTTATCCAAATTTAGAAAACACTTTTTGCAGGGAGAAAATTCCAGAAAAGTTTCTCTGGCATTGCCTTTGGACCCCTCCTGTACATAGTTGAGAGAGAGAGTGAGAGAGAGAGAGAGAGAGAAAAGGAGAGAGGAAGAGGTGGGGGAGAGAAGAGAAGGAGAACTTAATGCAATAAAATGGTGACAAAAATAAGGGCTAACTGAAAAGTAAAAGGCTCCACTCAGACTGAACTAATATGGAATGGTCTCTCACGCTGGGAAAATGAGTTGAAAAGAGCCCATACTGCGAATCAACTCCCACCATCACTGTAAAAAATAAATATGAAAAACAACAACAACAACCAAATGTTTAATGCCAGTTTTTAGTTTCAAACTAAATGCTCTGCCTTTGGAGAATTCACATAGAAGAAAAAAAAAAAAAGTTGGGGGGGGTTGTTGGAAGGAATTTCCACTTTACTCTAAATTCGGGAAAAGAGTCAACCTTTTTCTATGGTTGGCTCATTATCATAGGAGGCAGTGGGTGGTGAGGAAAATAGAGCCTGGTGCACACCAACCTTGCAAAAAAAGTACCTCAAAGTACCAGCACCTTCCAGACCAGTAGTCTATGCCCCTTCCTCCTCAGCCATGTATAAAGGAGACAAAGTTATACCTCAGCCCAAGGACAATTTATATACCAAGGACAAAGTAGGGTGGGGCTATCTCTTGGGCGCCTAAAAGAAATTCCATTGACATTTGAAACAATAAACAGACAAGAAAGAAAAATGCAGTCTCTTTCTCTAGGAGCTCATATTATAATTTAGGGACTTGACAGCCAGTTGAGAATCATGTCAAAGGGAAGTAAGGTAATGCTACCAACCTCAATGAGTTTATTTCACAGCAGGGAGAAGATGCGAAGAGAAAGGATGCAACTTAGAAGGGTCAAGCCAACAGAAATAATAGCAGATACTGAGAAAGATGACACAGAGAAAACCGGAGCTCACTGCTTTCCTGAAAACGGCAGAGTCTCCCGTCAGTTACTGCCATGGCAATGGAAGGCAGATTCGATGCATGGGAGGGGATGGAGGGATATGGCATTAAAAGACTCTTTAAGTGCTGGGCCTGGGAAACTCAATAGATGGTGGTAACTCAAACAGTGGCCCAGAAGTTGATCGTGAATTTGATCCTTCCCTCCAGGGAAAAGATGAGAATGCCAGCTATAAGAAGGTATAAATTGCACCACCAGATAGCAGGCCGATTAAAGCAGAAACATATTACTCTTCGTGCAACTGAAAGTATTCACATGTCTTTATGTTCACAGTCCTTTAAACACAGAGCAACTCAATAAATTCTTATTTATGTGATGCCATCAGCAGCAGTAGTGCCTAGAGAGTCTCCTTCTTTGTTTATAGGCAGAAGGGGACACAATGCAGGGGATTTTTTTTTCCTTTCATATCAGCCAGCCACTGCCCTCCAAGTTGCAACTGTAAGATGGGGATCGAAAGATTTTGACAGTTTTACCATACATCTTTCTATTCACAAAGACTTCTAATCTTGAAACCGGTCCTTTGTTTTAAATCAGGCATCTATTGATTAACCGGGAGACCCAGCGCAGCTCACCAGGGGCTGAGGTGGGGTATACACTATGGAATTAGGACAGTTAAACACTGAAATCGATCCTGCCTTTCTCCTGCCACTGTTGCTGTAGCAAGCAGTTTCTCTAAGCTATTAATTTTATTATTAGCACACCTGGAGGCATTGCTTCCCTCAGGGAAAAGCAATTCAACTGTGTGTGCTACACGGCTAGTGGCGGATGATCAATGGCATAGCTGGGATGGGACAGGGAGTTGCGTCCTGTCCCCACCTATGTGAAATGTGGGGGTGATCTTTCTTGCAAAGCCGGGGACACAGAATGAGATGTTGTTTCTGATCTCCTGACTCCACTCTTTCAGCAAACTCCGGTTACCCAAAAAAATGTGCTTTGTGTTTGTGAAAAAAGAAAATGTGGAAAGAGAAGTCCTCTAAATTTTAGCTCCAACCCTGCCATTTCACCGTGTGGCTTCCTACAAGCCATTTCCTATCTAGTCTTTATGTAAAATAAAGAACTGGGAGGGATGTGTGTGTGTGTCCCACCCAGATCTGAGTCTGCAAACTGGCAGCTCACAGGCTTAACTGTCTTTTCCAGGGCAATTCTTTTGGCCAGTGTAATGTTGGTCCCCTAAACTGTGTAAAATTTTATGCAATTTTTGAAAACATAAATTACTTATTTTCAGAAAGCAGGATATTTCCTATGAGCATCTGGATATTTGGTTTCTCATTAAAAAATTGGATACATGCACAACACTGGACCTCTGTGGCCTATTGTGCAGAGGAGTAGCTGTCCCTTTTAGAGAATGCATGTGCTCTCTGGTTCCATGTCTTCATTCAGCCCACACCACCCCATAAGGGTATACGTTCAGCCCCTGTACAGTTGAGATTGCCATCTCTTGTGGAGATTACCTCTCTAATAATTTAAATCACCTGAGAATATTCCAATACAAGCAACTTCCTTCTCAGACTATTTCAAGTCTCTGTCTTCCCTCATTCTTTCCTTTTCCCCCTTTCTTTCTCCCTCCCTGCTTTTCTCCCAACCCCTCATAGTCCTTAACACAGGTGCTTAACAAGAGTTCCTTTTATAATAGATAATATAGCGTGGGACTTAGGGTATGTCCAAGCCAATATCACTGTTTTAAAGATATCTAGGTGATTGGGTTGAGGTTTCCTGGTTCATAATCATACGGAGAGATAGTTATTATATGTTCCCATATAATAGTGTACACAGTACTGAACCAAGTGACCAGAGAAAACCCAAAGCACAGTATATTCATTTTTCTTGTCCATGTCCTGGTGTTCTGCACTGGCTGGGGACGTAGAAGTGCACCTTACAATGAGGAGAAGGTTTTGCTCCCAAAGACTCTATCTACTGAATTCTGACAGTACCAGGCAAAAATACGAAGAGCGTCACTGACCCTTGCAATCCAATTTCTGTATCCTCTAAAGACCACGCCTCTCTTTCTTTTAACTAATGTTTTTTGAGCAAATACTACATGCTGGGTTCTGTTCCAGAAACAAGTAATGTGGATTAGGTGAGATCCCTGCCTGGTTTACCACCACCAGAACTCATGGGAATCCACCTATGGCTTCTAGCAAACCCTGTTGTACACTGTAAAAAGCCCATGCTTTGGAATGAGACAGATGTGAGTCTGAAGCCTGGTCTTGCCACTTATTAATTGTCCCTGTCAGGTCACTTAATTTCTCTGAGCTTACATACTTTGGTTCTTACACAGAACACTAATGGAATTGGTCAAATGATACTCGTCTCTATTAAAACAGTAGAAAAAGAAATAAGTGCCCCATTCTTTGGTGAGTCCAGATGGGATCTCACTGAATTTACTGTCCATCTTGGCATTCAGGATCTCAAATCAGGGAACAACTTCATAGGGTGCATGGTAAAACATGTTATAAACATCGGAGTAGTGTGATTACTGTTAAATACAGTCAGAATTTCAGTCAAGAGTTTTGCATCTATATATATGTACATAGTGTATATATGTATATACATAAAATAAATGACAACAATAAAAGTGTGGAAGGAATGGGTACAAAATGGAGCTATAGATGATATGGTAGAATACTGATAATTATTGAAGTTAAATGATGGGTATACAGAGGTTCATTATTCTATTCAGTTTATTTTGAATTTAAACTTTTTTAATATTAAACTATCCATTATCTTACAAAATGAATATAACAATATCACTAATAACAGCTATCATTTATCAAAAATTTAGTACAGCCTAACTCTGTAACTAGTGCATTATCAGAACACATCATTCCTTTATATATTGTCTGTAGCTACTTTCATGCCCCAAATGCAGAGTTGAGTAGTTGTAATAGACATTGTATTGCCCACAAAGCCTACAATATTTGACCTTTTACATAAATAATTTGCCTTTATTCCTGCCATAATATATGCTCATTAAAAGCTTCCACCTTTTCTGTATGAAAGACCAGTTCCCTCAGGTCTCTTGTAGGTGACTGAGAACTAATTGGACACATTAATTTAAGCTATTAATGGCTGATAATGGTTTAATATGTCACCACTCCCAGATAAGACACGAAAAGCCCCCCTTAAAATGCAAATGCTAGCACAAGGACACAGCTAATAAATCAATTCCAGGAAGTGAGATTACAGAGCCCTTTTGTGGTAGTGCACTTTTTTCCCCACTGAGATTGTCTTTACTGACTTCCTCCAATACATCCCACCAGCTGCTCTTGGTGTTTATTCTATTTTTATAATTTCACAGATCAGCATAAATATATCATAAGCCCACATAGGCTAGCTGGAATTCGCTACAAGAGTTAAACCCTTTTAGGAAACAAGCGAAGGGAAGTAGTATAGTTGTTAAGAGCATGATGTTTAGCAACTGAGAGACTTCACTCCCTGCTCTGTTAGTAAATAGCTGTATAGCTATTCCCATCTCCAATGTCCGGATGAGGACAGCATTCATCTTCAGGGGTTTTGTAAGGATTAATAGGAAATTGCGAAGGAAGTGCTTATCACAGCTAACATTTATGGAGCATTACTATTTTTACACCTTGTGTTGCAAATGTCAGTACCTCCCAGGGATAATGATCCCTGCTAAATTGGGTTTGTCCAGGGACCAAAAGTTAGTGTGCGTGACCTTCAAGGGCTGCTCCCTGTCCATCCCCCCATTCTTTCTCACCTTTATGAGTCCTTGACTCAAAACCCAATTTCAGAAGAAGGGGAACAGCTTTCATAAAGTCACAGGTGCCTCACATGGAAATCTCTTCCAAATTTATAATTCAGTTACTCTGCATGCTATCTTAATAGTCTACAGTTCCAGTAATAAAGATAGGTTAATTTTGCATTAGATGAGCTTTAATGTACATTTAGAAATCAGAAACTAGCTTATGTGTTCATTAGTGGAAATCTTGCTTAAAATGGGTCATGCTGAACTAGAGGAAATTCAGAGGGTTTGGGAAGAGGGAAGGTGTTTTCCTTCATGTGTCATCTTCCATTATTTATGATAAATGGAATGGTTGTGAATCAGAGGAGCCTAATATGTGTCCCAATATGTATCACTGGTGCATAATGGTGTGAGAGATCACCAGGGAAGCAGCTCTTCCCATGACTTGGGTATCCTGTGCCCAACTTCAGCAAAGGGTGTGTGGGGGCTGCTATGATTTCACCTCCAGTGAGGTAATGCTTGGTAAAACCTTCCCACTTGACACAAAAGCAGTGAGGCATCCTTAGCAGTGATTTGGTCCTATCTGGAGATGTCGTGCAAAGAACTTAGCCTTGAGATAAAACAGATCTGTAGCCGGTTCCTGGCTTCACCAGGAGTAATCTTGGGCAAAGTGCCTCACCTTCGGAAGTCTCAGTTTCCTCATCCAAAAAGACAGAAATAATGTTTGCTAGGACAAAGAATGGTACCTGTAGAGCACAGTGCACAATTTCTGTGAAATAAGCTATAAATAAGCTTATTATGTGTGAAGGTCCTTGAAGAGTACTTCAATACAGTAAACACTCAGTAAAGGGCAGTTAGCATCATCCTCACCACCTTCATTGTCACTGTCGTCATCAAAAGCTGACCGACAAGATCAAAAATTACTTTTATAGACCTCATAGTCTATCACACTTCAAATAGAAACAGTAATAGGCTCAAATGACAGTATGAACTTCACAAGTTAAACCCACACCTACAAATAGCTATTCCTCCCCTGGGTCTATGACTGACTAAGGTTAGAGGGAGTTGTATGTGAAAATGGAGAAGCCCTTCCTAAATGTTGAGAAGAATGTTTTTGTTTTGATTTCCCCCCACCACCTTTTGTCTGATATGAATTGTGCAGTAGAGAGATTCCCCAGGCTGTATACAAAGGAAAGAATTCACAGGCTCCAGTTAAAGTGAGCCAAAACACAAGAAAACAAAGATTTCTTCTGCCTAAGTTTCCCAGGTGTACATAGGGAATCAGATTCACACTTCCACTTAACAGTCACAGGACTTGCACACCTACAGTGATTTCCCAGGGGCTCAATGCTGAAAATGTACCCCAAGGTGTCAGGAACAAATGTGTATAATGATGTCTGTCTTTCCTGACTACAACCGCAGTGTACGAGTCTTAATGGATTTAAAAGAAATGGGAACTGACACTAAAATGACACTTTTTGTGAACAAGATATATTACATGTTCATTCCACACTCCTCCCCCCATAGGCGGCATTTTCTCCTTTGAGAGAAAAATGCTCAGTCTGTGCCTTAATACTGTGGTAGCAGCACAGATTCAAATGTGGGTGTTTTCCATTACTGATTTCAACTTTGCCTGAAAGGGAAACTGGATACCACACATAAAACTTCTGTGCTGCCTCCCCCCTCATGTCCACTGCATGTACTTATGTCCTACCATACTGTTTTTCTTTCTTTCTTCAACCTCCCGTAACGTCAGACAGGTGCAAAGAGCATCAGCGCCCATCACCTTCCTGAATAAAACTCCACGTTTGTAAAACTCACAGTGTCAGAAGCCCTCAGTCTTTATCCCACCTCAGCAAAGTGTTCATGTGCTTTGATTTCCCAGCCCTGGTGGCAATGGTCAAAACCAACAGAAGATAACCGGGTTCCTTCTTCATTATCCTCCCTCACTGATGCAGTGAAAGACCACACTTTTCATGTGGTTTGTTCTGACTAGTGTAAGTTGTGTCAGAAGTCTGGAAAGTCCGTTGTCACTCCTGGGTCTGCTGTGGTTAACTGCAGGCATGTGGGGGGACTTCCAAATCTTACCCAGACCTCACTGTCTTCACACATAGAGTAAGTGGGGATGAGAATTTTTTTTCGTAAAGTTTTCACGTCTTTTACCGACACCAATGCACTGAAAGTCACTGTTTGGATAGCTGTGTCAAATGATGGGTTCCAGGATTGCAACCTGGAACTCAGCAGAAATGCCCTCAAGGTTGAGGGGTATTGCCTGCGCTTGGATGGGGGAAAAGAGGGGGAGCAGAGAGCATCAGCTTTGCTGTACCTAGGTTATACCTGAATGATATATAAAAAAAACTTACCATCCAACTTCAGCACCGAGGGCTACTAAAGAATTTCTTGAGAATAAAATCATCATTTTCAATCCTGGGAAGCCATGTATGGATGTTACTAATGGATCTGGTAATGTGTCAGCATGTCAACAAGACCACTTCTCTGTCTCTAACACAAAGTCATGTTATTTTTATGCAAAAGAATCAGAATTCAACTATTAAGAGGTAGAATAGTTTTTCACGATTGCTGGGTCTCACCTACTTCAAACCTTTATAAGCACACCTAAACAAATTGCCCATTTGATCTCATTGCAAGTGCATTTTTAAGTCCTTAAAATAATTATATTACTTTCATAGTGGCATATATTTCATTTTATATATATATATATATGCATATGTAAATGTCATAGACAAATATGCTATGTCTTGCTCTTTGCCTCCTTGCCTACACCATATAGACTTCAGCTACACCCATCTCCCCATTTTCAAAATGACAATTTCCTATTACTAATATGCATTTTCTTCTGTGCAAAGGGGACAATAAAATTAACATGTTGGTGCCCATAATCAAAACCTTATCCTCAAATATTAGTTACTATTAAAAAAATACTGACACAAGAATTCTATTTGAATAAAAAGGTTCCTTTTACTGGACTTCTACCATCCTGTGTGTGGTCTTTGACCCTTCTAAGTACAAAACCCATTAAATTTAGCAAGGGACATTTATGAGTTGGTTCCAGGTATTTGACTGTAATTTTTTATCAAGAAATCACTCAAAGGAGAATGAGGAATGACAACTGTATTAGTTTTCTATGATTGTGTAACAAATTACCACAACTATGGCAGCTTAAAACAAAACATTTACTATTTCACAGTTTCTATGGGGCAAGAGTCTCGGCATCATCACCTGGGTACTCTGCTCAGGGTTTCACAAGGCTAGGGTCAAGGTGATGACTGGACCTGAACTGTCATCCAAGGCTTGAGGTCCTCTCCAAGCTCATAGGTTACTGGCGGCATTCAGTCCCTCGCGGTTGTAGGACTGACGCCCTCAGCTCCTGAAGGCTACCTGCCGTATCTTTCATCCAACCTTTTCCACACCATGACACTTATTCCTTCAAGGCAACAGGAGGATATCTGTTTGCTCTCCTTCTTCCACAAGTTTCACCTAATTAGGTCAGGCCCTCCCTTAAATTTAAAGTTAACATATTAGGGATTTTAATTATGTCTGAAAAAATTCCTCACATTTGCCATGGAAGGTAACTTAAACAAGGGAGTGTAATCCCATTTTATTCACAGGCCCCACTCACACTCAAGGGGAGGGGATTACATAGAATGTGGATACAAGAGGGCAGGAATCTTGGGGACTATCTTAGAAATGTACCTACTCCAAGTATATGCAGAAGCACATGAATTGTCATTCACAGGAAGAAATGGAACAGTAAACAAAGAATTCCAGGAATGACCAGAAATAGAGTTTTCAACATGCAACCAATCTTATTCACAAAATTATATATGTATATTTATTACCTATAAGTATCATATATGTGCATGCATGCATCATGTTATGTATTCCTGGCACCATTTATTCATGTACTAATGAGCCCAAAATACAAAACAAAGGAAAACAGAAAAATAATTACTAGTTATACAATAAAAAAGCAGAGAAGAATTTAAACACATCTATACATGTATAGATTTTAAAAACTGAAGCACAACAAATATTGCATAAATAAATCATATAGAAAGATTCAAGCTTCTAATAATACAAAAGAGACAGTGTTGCCTACTTGTTTAATAAGGAATTTTTTAAAATTCTTTTTAATGTTTACTTATTTTTGAGACAGAGAGAGAAACAGAGCTCGAGTAGGGGCAGAGAGAGAGAGAGAGAGACACAGAATCTGAAGCAGACTCAAGGCTCCAAGCTGTCAGCAAAGAGCCCAAGGTGGGGCTTGAACTCACGACCCATGAGATAATGACCTGAGCCGAAGTCGGACATTAACCAACTGAGCCACCCAAGAGCCCTTAATTAGCTATTTTTAACAATGAGCCTGCACAGGTCTATATGAGTGGCTGAAATGGGCCCCCCTCAAACACTGATGCTGAGCGTGTAGCAAAAAGGAAGCAAGTGGGCCTTAAAAATATTTATAACCTTTAGGGCGCCTGGGTGGCTCAGTTGGCTGAGCATCTGACTTTGGCTCAGGTCATGATCTCACAGTCGTGAGTTCAAGCCCTGTGTCGGGCTCTGTGTTGACAGCTCAGAGCCTGGAGCCTGCTTCAGATTCTGTGTCTCCCTCTCTCTCTGACCCTCCCCGGTTCATGCTCTGTCTCTGTCTCAAAAATAAATAAAAAAAACATTTAAAAAAATTTAAAAAAACATTTGTAACCTTTAACAGATGATCATAGGGGAAGGGAAGGAAAAATAAGATAAAAACAGAGAGGGAGGCAAACAATAAGAGACTCTTAAATACAGAAAATAAACTGAGGGTTGCATGGGGCTGGGGTAAATGGGTGATGGACATTAAGGAGGACACTTGTTGGGATGCGCACGGGGTGTCATATGTAAGTTATGAATCACTGGGTTCTACTCCTGAAGCCAAGACTACACTGTATGTTAACTAACCTGAGAATAAAAAAAACATAAAGCTTTTGACCTAGAAACTGTATTAGGCTATCTGGTTCCTTCTTCCTCTGATGCCATTGTCCTTAGAAACCTGGGGTAAAAGATTAAGGGGAAAAATTTACCTAGATAAATCCTTAAGAGATTTTATTGGGCACACGGCTTAAGTCACACCATGAGCATCAAGCAAAATGCAGATTCCAGCCTGGCCCCACGATAAAGACTTCGGCAAAAACAACAACAAAACAAAGCAAGCAAACAAAACTGCCAAATTTCCAAAAATATATGATTTCTAGAATTAAAAAAAAACACAGACATAAGAAATAATATTCAGAGCAAGTGTACACTTGGCTTTTCCACCTAAAGATCCCTTCCGGCTGTGCTGAATTATTTTCATCACAAGCAATTGTTTCAAGGCATACAGAACTGGTCATATTGCTTGTCAAAAATTAAAAACCTTGTCAAACTCTTCCCTTTGTAGCATTATAAACAGTCAGTTGTCAAAAGTGAGCTGTTTGCAAAAGCACCATAAAAAGGGGGAAATAATGGTCTATTTCCCTTTTATACTAAGTGAAGGGTTTGCTATAATTTTTAGCAGTCATTAAGATTTACTAATGAAGACTTGAGATGGAGTCTAAAAAAGGAAATATAAAGTTAAGTGGCTCATTTTGTGTTTTGAGAGGTAAAATATTAAGAGGAAAAAGAAGTGCTATCTCATCAATCACAAACCACATAAAGCTGGAAAAGTAATGCGGCCCTTTCCAGCAGTAGCCTCCGCTGAAGAACACCGTGGGCCTAGGGAGACTACCTTCTAATAGGTGAGAGGCTATTTCAATCTCCATACCCATTTAATCACAGGGCTGTTTGAGCACCGACTGCCAATTATCCTGAATTATGTGTCATATAGTAGGTTTGTGATCCGAGCTACAGTGCATTAGGGACCCAGCAGAGACCACCATGTTGATTTGACAAGGTTCTTAGAGCCGGGATGAATAAATTAACGCAACAGAATGATTCTGATGAACAGAAGATTGGAGCCAAGCTCCCAGAGATGGAAGATTAGTGACTAATCAGCTCTAACACCTGGTTTCCATAACACTCTAATAACAACTCCTTGCGCTGCTGTAACAAAACACAACAGCCTCTGCCAGGGGGAGAAACGTGAAATAGCCTCAAAAGTTATGGCTTGGGGTGTTTTATTCATGACGGGATGTATTTCACCTGTTCTTGGAAATTAAGAGCAGCAGTAATCCCTCCCCCACCCCACCCCTGCCCTCTTTACAATGGGATGGAGGGCAGGGATGGCTGTGAATTCCAAACAACCAGGTTCCCAGGAGAACAGACTGGATGAGAAATCCACTGCCACTAACTTTTCAATTCAACTTACATCAGCTAAAGGGGGGGAGGTGGAGGGAGAAGGAAAGGAGGGGGGAAGAAGGTGGATGAAGTATTAGGAGAAAGAATCCTAATAGCTAATGCTGATAGGACTGTAGAGTCACATCCTACATTGAAGAGAGACCCCAGGTAACAATCCGGTCTGGCTTCTTACCTTTAAGGTTCAGGGTAAACAGATGCAAAAGCCCCCAGACCAGTACTTTGGTTAATCTGGAGAAAATGCCAAGCTCCTAACATCTGTCATGTATAGCGAAGATGGAAGACAACGGCCAGACATCTCATATAAAAGCAAGCTAAGATCTTCAAATATACTTGGCATTGTTGTTCCTCACCAAACACGTGAGGGAGTGTTGTTTCGGCCAGTGCTGGTAATCAACATCAGAGAAGGCGGACCTCCAAGACCAGGTCGACCCACTGTCAGTCATCCTTTTGGCCACCCCTTTCACTTCTT